>NC_067250.2:211030952-211333983 GCF_019359855.2 Lolium perenne | reverse complement strand
TATCAGCAAAAGTCATATGTAAATGAATGCAAAGGTTACATATGAATGACTAACCCGGTCTAACTGAGTAGGGATGTAAAGTGCACCAACGTCTAGCAGAATTGTACTTTCTCCACTGCCAGTTGCTCATATCTAATTGGAATACTCCCTCCTTTGCCCTTACAACCAGCTCATTTTTGTCCTCAAATACGCAGAGTAACCTTACTGCATGTTTCCAATTGTATGGAAATGATGTGTCAAGGCCAAGAAAAGTATCCAATTCAAAATTTATATGACATGTCCATGACTCGTGATCGCCTGTTGATGATCTTGTACTGACCCATGTTTGTAGGGTGAAGTCTCTTATAACAGCAAGGGCAACATCTCCATTATGTCCCTTGAAGATGTGAATGTTAAGCATGAATATGTCATGCGTCTCATGAGGGCACTGAATATATTTCAGAGCCTTCTTTGCATGGTCAAGCTCAATGATATATCTAGACTTCGTTGGCCAGTACAAAATACCCCCTATGAGAGTTGCCGGTCTACGGTCAATCTCTGACAGCATCGGAGTTGATCGAGCTAGAAACTCCCATTCTTTTGAATCTGGTGAGTAGATATGAGCCTGTGCATCGTAACTTTTAGTTGTTATCCAAACAACCGAGAACTTGCAACAATGTGTAAACGGTTCAGAGTTGTTTCTCGAACAGAGAATTGAGCCGCTGCTTTGAATTGCATGATTGCGCCACAATGGTGGTTCTGGTATCGCTATGAGAACTTGCCTAATTGGATCCCAGACTGATATATACCCACCGGATACATTAGAATGGAGTAGCACCATACCATCGCGGCATCCCAGGACATAGATTTTGGGACCGTTCACTTCAGACGGGATTGCCAAAGATTCGCAAGATGGCCGGGTGAAGATCATGCTCTGTGATGAATCGATTGTCCTCGGAGTTGTTGGTGAAAAACCCTAGCAACGGGTTTCCTCCGTTGTGTGACACAGTTAGCTTTCTGAAATAATTGCTTCCCATACATTGCCTCCATGCTTTCTTGGTGCCTGATGCAGCTAGTAAGCAGGTTGGATGGGGAGGAAGCCTGACAAGAATCTGAGAGACTACATCTTCAGGCAGATTGTTGATTGTTGTTGGTGTCCTTCGACTAAAGCTGGTAGGATTACGCAAATCGCACGATGCATCGTCAAAATTATGTAAACAGCACATTGCATCATCTAATTTTAAAAAAAAAATGCAACATCTAATTTGACTAAACAGCAAAATGCATGATCTAATTCATCATCAAAGTTTCCTAAACTGCACGGTGCATCAGCAAAATCAAAATAGTGTAAACAGCACAATGCATCAGCAAAATCAAAATAATGTAAACATGACAATGCATCAGCAAAATCAAAATAATGTAAACAGCACAATGCAAAAACACCACAAAAATAGGACGCACCAACGGAAGGCAATCTCGCATCTACAGTAATAATTGCTAACGTGTCAACACGATTGGAGGAAAAGGAGACATCTACAGGACCCAAAACGCTGTGGTAACATCAGATGGGGTTAGCTTTGATATCTAAAACTACTTATAAAGGCACGAAGTTGGCAGAAACATCCAATCACAGCCTTCTATTCCAGCTAATCTAACGGCACACATGACTCCAATGACATTGCACAACGCCAGCACCAACTACCCAATTCACACGCCATCATCACAAAATAACTCCCTTATTTACACTCACGATTGCATTCCATATCACTAAAATAATTCCGTGATTGAATGCATGCGTAATTTACGAAATACTGCATCAATTTCGCGATTGCATTCCATGTCACTAAAATAATTCGATTGCATGCCCATAATTTACGAAATACTGCATCAATTTCGCGATTACATTCCATGTCACAAAACAAATTCTGCGATTGCAACGCCACCATCTCTGATAGTGCCTGGGACGTCCGTGCTCGCCTCCGCTGTGCTCCGTCGCCGCCATCTACGACTACGACCATTGCGCCAGCACCCCCATGCCATCTCCGTTGTGAACTGTCGTCGCAGTCGCAACCGCCAACACCCACGACATCGCACGTCCGACGTGCTACTAGCAATTCACCACCACCGCCAGTCCGTGAGTATCACCTCAACCTCGGACGAGAGTATCTTCTTCAACTACACCAAGCGATTTACAGGCCTGCAAGGTGAGACCTTCTGAATAGTAAATAAATTGATTATGCAAGATGAAATTTTAGGTATTTCTAATTCGAGGAGTTGTTATGTCACAATTCTGCATCAGATCAAACAATAGACAAACTTTCATGGGCTGAAATAGACAAACTTTCATGATCTTGTCATTGCATTCTTTGCTCTTACCAGATGGCTCATCAATCAAATGGTTCAGCCTTTCCCGGCGAAAACGCTCCCCATTTCAAGACATAACGAATACATCGCCATCAGGTATTCTTATGGGCTTACATTATCTACCGTATCTTCGATTTGGCTAACTGTTCACATGCTGAAACAGGCCAGACCACCAATGAAGTTGCAACGCCCACAGTGCCGGAGATACTTCACGGTTCATCAACCTCGCTCCAAAAAAACAGAGGGGAAGAGTCTCCCCATTTCAAGATATAACAAACACATCGCCATCAGGTATTCTTACGGGCTTACATTATCCGTCGGATCTTCACTTCGGCTTATTGTTGATATGCTGAAACAAACAGGCCAGACCACCAACGAAGTTGCAACGCCCACAGGTGCCGGAGATACTTCACGGTTGATCAACCTGCTCCAAAAAACAGAGGGGTCAAGGATGGTATGGACGAATGACTGAACAACAAAGAGCGCAGTACCTACTCAAACAGCGTGAAGCACGACAACGAAAACGTGATCTTGCACAGTCCATAAAAAATAGGCCACCTGGTAATCTGGTATTACAAATGTCTTAATCTACCAAATTTACCGTGCGGTATTTATGTTTTTTATCCACAATCTTTATCCACAATCTGTAGTTGTTTCCAAACCTGAAGACCCCACTGTGAGCACTATAAGGGATGTTACAATTACTACCGCGCAGCAGTCCAATCTCACGCACGGTACCCACATACATAGTCACATTACATATTTTGTCTCACCTATGAAAACATATATGCACTTTCGTCCTTTCATTTCAACACTGTTTTAAATGTTCTATGTGTGGCCATTCGCAGATGTTATTGCAACTCCTCTATCAAGATATAAACAGGGTACAACCAGGATATGATATTGGCTTAAGAAGACATTTGTCATCCTTTTACTTCAACAGTGTTTCTCCTATAAATATTATCCATTTTTTCAAGGCAATAATATGGTTTTTGTTCTTATCATTACTAGGCACTGTAACAAATTTGACTGGAACTCCCAAGCCAACTGTGCAATCATCTCGAGCTTATCTAGGAAAACGACCCATGAATTGTATTACTGAGCGATACTCACATGAAAATATTATAGGGAGAAACTATGCACATTTAATTGTGTCTATGCATTATTCTCCTGTCACACCTAACACCATAAACATGAACACCCGGTCCAATATGAGTGCTATTCAAAGTGATAATTTTGTCCGGAACTTGCTACCAAGCTTTCAATCTGGATGTGCCAGCCCAGGTAAACACTTTATATGGTTTATATTTTTCCTATCCATACCCAGTACATATTTATTCCATGTTTCCTAACTTCTCAACAGATCAACAATCACCTGGGAGATTCGTACTTCAAGATTCTCCTAAGAAAACTGCTGCAGAAACAAAAAGGATGCGAGAGAGAGGCCGATACACTTCAATGAGTCCCGATCAAATGGATGCTCTCCTAAAAAAAAGACGAGATTATAATGTTAGGAGGAGAAGCACTACACCATCAAAGTGTACTGCTGCGACGTCTCCAGGTATAGTGCATACAACATAAGTGCATTGTATATCTAGACTATTATAGCTTTCCATTTCTTACAGTTTAATTATTTTTTTGCATAGAAGAAAATGACCAATTAGACGATTCATACGGTTTATTTGAGCCTGTTGATCAAGAACCACAGTTTGAAGGTACAGAAATTCACAACTATTGTTTCTATTTTTTATATCTTCATCTATGACTCAATCAAAATCTTGCCTACATGGATGCCGAAACGCAGTACACCATGGTGAAACTGCAGACGATGAGCTTGACGAGGAAGCAAGAATATTCAGTGGACAACGTAAGAACATTTCTACCTTCTATCTTTTCAAAAATAGCACTCTTATCATTTCCAAATTTATTACTAATATTTTTAATCAAGTGTTCATATATTGCAATTTCTAGGTGTTGAATACGAAACGTACCATGGAGAACGACATACTACTGAAGGAGTGCCAATAAATAATAATATTGCTGATGCCATCTACCAAAACTTACCAAAAAAACACCATGTCCTCAAAAAGGCAAAAGACTGCGACCACTTTGTGGAGCAATACGGTTTGAGTTCGAGGGGCTCGCATTTTGCTGTAGAAAAGGAAGAGTCGGTGTGTTCATTCCGGCTGTTCCGGAGGAGTTGAAACGGTTGTCGCCCTCGAAGGATCCCTATGTCGCCCTCGGAGGATACCTCACTTCCCTTCAAGCTTAAGAGAAAACAGTTCCCCATCCGCCTGAGTTTTGCCATGACCATTAACAAGGCACAGGGTCAGACCATCCCGAACGTCGGTATTTACCTTCCCGAGCCCGTGTTCTCCCATGGTCAGTTGTATGTTGCATTGTCAAGGGGCGTCTCAAGGAAGACGACGCGAATTTTGGCCAAACCGAACAAGGAGGTTGATAAATCCGGGAGAAGCACCAAAAATATTGTTTATAGAGATGTGTTGGAGGGATGAGGCAGGTGCGTGCTTCCATGATTTGTTTGCACCTATGCTTTTGTATCTATCTATCTACTTTTGGACATAACATTTTTCATTTTTTATTACTTGCAGTTTCTGATCATATGAGACTATATAAGCATGAAAGAAGAATGATGTCCATGTGAGCTCAACTCTTTATATTGATGTCGTTTATCAGTGTGATGGCGTACTTGTAAAATTGTGACATATCAACTGTCCAAAACTGATCTGGCGATCTTTAAATGTGTCGCGCCTCTGAGTAATGCTAACAATACTTTGCTATTATAATATTACATTTTACCTAGAGCTGAATAGCAATATACATATAACTGTATTAGTTATATTATCTTTCCATCAATGTCTTAAGGATCGTGATCTGCTCAAAGAGGATGCTGAATTTCTTGTCAAAGAATAACACTAGGAATATCACAGGTTGCAGATAGCAGCTGACAGAATGTCCTTATGCCCATGTATAAAAATTTCTATTGTAAGCTAGAGTATCATGTTCTGAAATTTCTGATCTTTGGTAGCAATTAATTTTATAGGATGATGGAATTAATCCTGTAAAATTTTGTAATACTTATGATCTTTTAACTTCACTGGTTTGAGTTCACTAGTAAGCGTGCACGTGCAACGCACGTCTTATAATTTTTTATTATAAATATGTATTTCAAATCTTAATTCTCTTTCATTAGTTCTTTACAGGCCACTTAGATATGTCTTATGCACAATCATGTGACCATATGTAACGCACGAACCTAACAGTAATTATAATTGATTTTTCAAATAATAATTATGAAATACATAACCAATCATATGGAGCAGGAATATACCTGCTTAGAAATGCCATACAAAATATACATGCTCGTGAAGTTCAACATCCACAAAGCACACGATTACCTAACGACACAATTTTAACATATTATTGAACTAAAAAATATCAGTAGTTTTTGAAAAAATATAATTATCAGAAAAAAACTTAGTAAATTTGAGCTCCTTCAAAATCAGCAATTCTCGTCCTAGCAAGATACAAGCTAGTTCTAAGTTGACAGTTGTTGCAAATCCCAACCACAGGAAGGACTGCAAGAAAAAGATCCAAGAAGAAAGGTGACCTCAATAAAGTAGTACTCTCGCTCCTTGTTTTTACTGGGTACAATCCCATCATTCGTATCGACAGCAAGTCAACAATAGAAATACGGAGTAGAATAAGAAAGGACACGTCGCTCTCCCACTGCCTCGCTCTATCTCCCTCTCGACCGCCCAGGCCCCTTTCTTCACAACGCCGGCGGCCGGCAGGTCGTGCCCCGGCCTCCCCACCGCTAACCTCTGCAGCTTCCCCACACTCGCCGCTGGCCTCGATGACTCCACGCACCCCGCCGCTGCCGCCAATTAGGTCTCGCCGGTGGCATGCCCTTGATGTTCCCCTTCGTTCGTCCTCGATTAAGATCGCCGGAGAGCCCGAGGAGACACCGGAGACAAGGCGGTAGGAGGAGGCTCTCAGAAGGCCAGGTAACCCGGAGGTAGGCGCCAATGGAGGCAGAAGGTGCGCGTTCCCTGACTCCACATACGCCCGCGGGTCTAGACGGTTAATCGGAGCGACCTCGGAGGACGTCCTGCTCCGGCAGGTTGGAGCAAACCGGAAAGCCCAAGAATGGCATGCTCCCGGAGTGGATGATGCCCCTTTCAACCTCTTTCCTGAATGGTAATTCCTCGCCCACCCTGTTCTCGATTTATTCTTGATTCCTCCCAGAAATTTGATTATTTTACAATAGTTTATAGTTACTGAAATCAATGGATTATCTAAATTCCTCCATTCCGTTTTGAATAGACTTTGATTCTCCACAACCAAAATTTTCTCTTGCTCACGATTGCTTGATACAAAGAACAGAGGCATTCCTCGGTTTAGTACCATACGTATGAGTAAGCATTGCAGGGACACTTGTTTCCTTATTTGATCAAGTAGATTGGAGTCCGTTTGCACTGTTTTTTTTCCCTTTCCAAGTGCACAGTATATGTTACTCATAGATAGCCATGATTGAGGCATTGAGCGATGACATGTGAAACAAGCTAAGGGCAGCAAACTGTACTTTTGATTTAGTAAATTATCACCTACAGAGTAGGAGGTTGCAGCTGATGTAAAACTCAAAGATCAATATGCTTGTGTTGCAAACTGAAAAATCATCCATTTGGTTCATGAACTCAAACCAGTGAAGTTAAAAGATCATAAGTATTACAAAATTTTACAGGATTAATTCCATCATCCTATAAAATTAATTGCTACCAAAGATCAGAAATTTCAGAACATGATACTCTAGCTTACAATAGAAATTTTTATACATGGGCATAAGGACATTCTGTCAGCTGCTATCTGCAACCTGTGATATTCCTAGTGTTATTCTTTGACAAGAAATTCAGCATCCTCTTTGAGCAGATCACGATCCTTAAGACATTGATGGAAAGATAATATAACTAATACAGTTATATGTATATTGCTATTCAGCTCTAGGTAAAATGTAATATTATAATAGCAAAGTATTGTTAGCATTACTCAGAGGCGCGACACATTTAAAGATCGCCAGATCAGTTTTGGACAGTTGATATGTCACAATTTTACAAGTACGCCATCACACTGATAAACGACATCAATATAAAGAGTTGAGCTCACATGGACATCATTCTTCTTTCATGCTTATATAGTCTCATATGATCAGAAACTGCAAGTAATAAAAAATGAAAAATGTTATGTCCAAAAGTAGATAGATAGATACAAAAGCATAGGTGCAAACAAATCATGGAAGCACGCACCTGCCTCATCCCTCCAACACATCTCTATAAACAATATTTTTGGTGCTTCTCCCGGATTTATCAACCTCCTTGTTCGGTTTGGCCAAAATTCGCGTCGTCTTCCTTGAGACGCCCCTTGACAATGCAACATACAACTGACCATGGGAGAACACGGGCTCGGGAAGGTAAATACCGACGTTCGGGATGGTCTGACCCTGTGCCTTGTTAATGGTCATGGCAAAACTCAGGCGGATGGGGAACTGTTTTCTCTTAAGCTTGAAGGGAAGTGAGGTATCCTCCGAGGGCGACATAGGGATCCTTCGAGGGCGACAACCGTTTCAACTCCTCTGGAACAGCCGGAATGAACACACCGACTCTTCCTTTTCTACAGCAAAATGCAGGCCCCTCGAACTCAAACCGTATTGCTCCACAGTGGTCGCAGTCTTTTGCCTTTTTGAGGACATGGTGTTTTTTTGGTAAGTTTTGGTAGATGGCATCAGCAATATTATTATTTATTGGCACTCCTTCAGTAGTATGTCGTTCTCCATGGTACGTTTCGTATTCAACACCTAGAAATTGCAATATATGAACACTTGATTAAAAATATTAGTAATAAATTTGGAAATGATAAGAGTGCTATTTTTGAAAAGATAGAAGGTAGAAATGTTCTTACGTTGTCCACTGAATATTCTTGCTTCCTCGTCAAGCTCATCGTCTGCAGTTTCACCATGGTGTACTGCGTTTCGGCATCCATGTAGGCAAGATTTTGATTGAGTCATAGATGAAGATATAAAAAATAGAAACAATAGTTGTGAATTTCTGTACCTTCAAACTGTGGTTCTTGATCAACAGGCTCAAATAAACCGTATGAATCGTCTAATTGGTCATTTTCTTCTATGCAAAAAAATAATTAAACTGTAAGAAATGGAAAGCTATAATAGTCTAGATATACAATGCACTTATGTTGTATGCACTATACCTGGAGACGTCGCAGCAGTACACTTTGATGGTGTAGTGCTTCTCCTCCTAACATTATAATCTCGTCTTTTTTTTAGGAGAGCATCCATTTGATCGGGACTCATTGAAGTGTATCGGCCTCTCTCTCGCATCCTTTTTGTTTCTGCAGCAGTTTTCTTAGGAGAATCTTGAAGTACGAATCTCCCAGGTGATTGTTGATCTGTTGAGAAGTTAGGAAACATGGAATAAATATGTACTGGGTATGGATAGGAAAAATATAAACCATATAAAGTGTTTACCTGGGCTGGCACATCCAGATTGAAAGCTTGGTAGCAAGTTCCGGACAAAATTATCACTTTGAATAGCACTCATATTGGACCGGGTGTTCATGTTTATGGTGTTAGGTGTGACAGGAGAATAATGCATTGACCCATTTAAATGTGCATAGTTTCTCCCTATAATATTTTCATGTGAGTATCGCTCAGTAATACAATTCATGGGTCGTTTTCCTAGATAAGCTCGAGATGATTGCACAGTTGGCTTGGGAGTTCCAGTCAAATTTGTTACAGTGCCTAGTAATGATAAGAACAAAAACCATATTATTGCCTTGAAAAAATGGATAATATTTATAGGAGAAACACTGTTGAAGTAAAAGGATGACAAATGTCTTCTTAAGCCAATATCATATCCTGGTTGTACCCTGTTTATATCTTGATAGAGGAGTTGCAATAACATCTGCGAATGGCCACACATAGAACATTTAAAACAGTGTTGAAATGAAAGGACGAAAGTGCATATATGTTTTCATAGGTGAGACAAAATATGTAATGTGACTATGTATGTGGGTACCGTGCGTGAGATTGGACTGCTGCGCGGTAGTAATTGTAACATCCCTTATAGTGCTCACAGTGGGGTCTTCAGGTTTGGAAACAACTACAGATTGTGGATAAAGATTGTGGATAAAAAACATAAATACCGCACGGTAAATTTGGTAGATTAAGACATTTGTAATACCAGATTACCAGGTGGCCTATTTTTTATGGACTGTGCAAGATCACGTTTTCGTTGTCGTGCTTCACGCTGTTTGAGTAGGTACTGCGCTCTTTGTTGTTCAGTCATTCGTCCATACCATCCTTGACCCCTCTGTTTTTTTGGAGCAGGTTGATCAACCTGTGAAGTATCTCCGGCACCTGTGGGCGTTGCAACTTCGTTGGTGGTCTGGCCTGTTTGTTTCAGCATATCAACAATAAGCCGAAGTGAAGATCCGACGGATAATGTAAGCCCGTAAGAATACCTGATGGCGATGTGTTTGTTATATCTTGAAATGGGGAGACTCTTCCCCTCTGTTTTTTTGGAGCAGGTTGATGAACCTGTGAAGTATCTCCGGCACCTGTGGGCGTTGCAACTTCATTGGTGGTCTGGCCTGTTTCAGCATGTGAACAGTTAGCCAAACTGAAGATACGGTAGATAATGTAAGCCCATAAGAATACCTGATGGCGATGTATTCGTTATGTCTTGAAATGGGGAGCGTTTTCGCCGGGGAAAGGCTGAACCATTTGATTGATGAGCCATCTGGTAAGAGCAAAGAATGCAATGACAAGATCATGAAAGTTTGTCTATTTCAGCCCATGAAAGTTTGTCTATTGTTTGATCTGATGCAGAATTGTGACATAACAACTCCTCGAATTAGAAATACCTAAAATTTCATCTTGCATAATCAATTTATTTACTATTCAGAAGGTCTCACCTTGCAGGCCTGTAAATCGCTTGGTGTAGTTGAAGAAGATACTCTCGTCCGAGGTTGAGGTGATACTCACGGACTGGCGGTGGTGGTGAATTGCTAGTAGCACGTCGGACGTGCGATGTCGTGGGTGTTGGCGGTTGCGACTGCGACGACAGTTCACAACGGAGATGGCATGGGGGTGCTGGCGCAATGGTCGTAGTCGTAGATGGCGGCGACGGAGCACAGCGGAGGCGAGCACGGACGTCCCAGGCACTATCAGAGATGGTGGCGTTGCAATCGCAGAATTTGTTTTGTGACATGGAATGTAATCGCGAAATTGATGCAGTATTTCGTAAATTATGGGCATGCAATCGAATTATTTTAGTGACATGGAATGCAATCGCGAAATTGATGCAGTATTTCGTAAATTACGCATGCATTCAATCACGGAATTATTTTAGTGATATGGAATGCAATCGTGAGTGTAAATAAGGGAGTTATTTTGTGATGATGGCGTGTGAATTGGGTAGTTGGTGCTGGCGTTGTGCAATGTCATTGGAGTCATGTGTGCCGTTAGATTAGCTGGAATAGAAGGCTGTGATTGGATGTTTCTGCCAACTTCGTGCCTTTATAAGTAGTTTTAGATGAACCAAATGGATGATTTTTCAGTTTGCAACACAAGCATATTGATCTTTGAGTTTTACATCAGCTGCAACCTCCTACTCTGTAGGTGATAATTTACTAAATCAAAAGTACAGTTTGCTGCCCTTAGCTTGTTTCACATGTCATCGCTCAATGCCTCAATCATGGCTATCTATGAGTAACATATACTGTGCACTTGGAAAGGGAAAAAAAACAGTGCAAACGGACTCCAATCTACTTGATCAAATAAGGAAACAAGTGTCCCTGCAATGCTTACTCATACGTATGGTACTAAACCGAGGAATGCCTCTGTTCTTTGTATCAAGCAATCGTGAGCAAGAGAAAATTTTGGTTGTGGAGAATCAAAGTCTATTCAAAACGGAATGGAGGAATTTAGATAATCCATTGATTTCAGTAACTATAAACTATTGTAAAATAATCAAATTTCTGGGAGGAATCAAGAATAAATCGAGAACAGGGTGGGCGAGGAATTACCATTCAGGAAAGAGGTTGAAAGGGGCATCATCCACTCCGGGAGCATGCCATTCTTGGGCTTTCCGGTTTGCTCCAACCTGCCGGAGCAGGACGTCCTCCGAGGTCGCTCCGATTAACCGTCTAGACCCGCGGGCGTATGTGGAGTCAGGGAACGCGCACCTTCTGCCTCCATTGGCGCCTACCTCCGGGTTACCTGGCCTTCTGAGAGCCTCCTCCTACCGCCTTGTCTCCGGTGTCTCCTCGGGCTCTCCGGCGATCTTAATCGAGGACGAACGAAGGGGAACATCAAGGGCATGCCACCGGCGAGACCTAATTGGCGGCAGCGGCGGGGTGCGTGGAGTCATCGAGGCCAGCGGCGAGTGTGGGGAAGCTGCAGAGGTTAGCGGTGGGGAGGCCGGGGCACGACCTGCCGGCCGCCGGCGTTGTGAAGAAAGGGGCCTGGGCGGTCGAGAGGGAGATAGAGCGAGGCAGTGGGAGAGCGACGTGTCCTTTCTTATTCTACTCCGTATTTCTATTGTTGACTTGCTGTCGATACGAATGATGGGATTGTACCCAGTAAAAACAAGGAGCGAGAGTACTACTTTATTGAGGTCACCTTTCTTCTTGGATCTTTTTCTTGCAGTCCTTCCTGTGGTTGGGATTTGCAACAACTGTCAACTTAGAACTAGCTTGTATCTTGCTAGGACGAGAATTGCTGATTTTGAAGGAGCTCAAATTTACTAAGTTTTTTTCTGATAATTATATTTTTTCAAAAACTACTGATATTTTTTAGTTCAATAATATGTTAAAATTGTGTCGTTAGGTAATCGTGTGCTTTGTGGATGTTGAACTTCACGAGCATGTATATTTTGTATGGCATTTCTAAGCAGGTATATTCCTGCTCCATATGATTGGTTATGTATTTCATAATTATTATTTGAAAAATCAATTATAATTACTGTTAGGTTCGTGCGTTACATATGGTCACATGATTGTGCATAAGACATATCTAAGTGGCCTGTAAAGAACTAATGAAAGAGAATTAAGATTTGAAATACATATTTATAATAAAAAATTATAAGACGTGCGTTGCACGTGCACGCTTACTAGTAAGTAATAAAATGTAAACAGCACAATGCATCATCTAAGTTGACAGCAAAATTCTTCATCGAAATTTCCCACACTGCTCAAGGAATCAGAAAAATTACCTAAAAGGCTAAAAGAGCAAAATGCATCATCAGAGTAAAATATATGTAAATAGTACAATGCATCATCCAACTTTTGGCTAAACAGCAGAGAGCATTAGCTAGGTTGACAGAAAAAAAATCACCATGAAAAATTCCTGAAGAGGACAGTGCATCAGAAAAATTACTACTCCCCTCCGATTCATATTAATTGACTCCAATATGGATGTATCTAGAACTAAAATGTGTCTAGATACATTCATATTAGAGTCAATTAATATGAACCAGAGTACCTAAAAAGCATAATGAATCACCCAAATTACAAAAGAAGCAGAATGCATCATCAAAAATACAAAAACATCGCAATGCATCATCACGTCTCGTTTGGGCAAAAAACCCAATCCACCAGATCTAACCGCATTGCAGTTGGGGAAGGTAGAACTTACGAAGGGGTTGACGAGTCATGATCATATGCAACAAGCGCCGCCTTAGATGAAGTCTCCATCCAAGCTCTCGACGCGTTCAAAGCAGCCAGCTTCGAAGCCTCCGATGGTTCTCCCGGCTGCGCCGCCAAAACTCTCGAAGCACGCGCCAAGACTTTCCAACAAAATGCCGCTTCGATACGAGCATTTGCCAGCGCCACAGCGCCCGGGGCCGTCCTAGCCACCGCCTTCGCCTTTGCCTCCGCATCCGCATCCGCTTTACATGTCTCCGCCGATGCATGCAGAGCATCCGTCTCCGCTTTCCATGTATCCGCCGACGCAGTGTAGGCATCGAGCGACGCCGTTTTCATTTCCTAGAAAACCCAGTAAGTTACTCACATTGCAATCCCCAAATTAAGGTTATATCGAACAAAATGACCGATGAACCTCTCTACTCGCCGGAGGTTGGAGATGTACATACCTGCGAAGATCGGTCCGGTGGTGCTTTACGGTGGTGCGTCGGGGACGGGGGAGAACTCGGCGGGGAGAATGGCGGCGCGGCCCAAGACGGCGGCGCGGAGAGGGGCGACGGTGCGGTCATCGAACCTCGGCAGACAGTATTTTGTATATATATATATGAGAAGAAGAATAAAGTCTGGTCGAATGAGGCAGCGCGACCGGCAGAGTACTATAACCGAAGGCTACTAGTGCTACCTTGGAGTACTGTAGTAATATAACATAATAAAATAATGGCCTTGTTTAAACCACTCTTGTCAGTGTGTCATCGCGTCCAAATTTAATGCATTCTGTGGAAATCGGAATAATGCTGTAAAAACTCTCATATATAGCATGCACCGACACTTTTCAACAAAATGTCGTCTCCATTTCATAGCAGACTGCTTGCACACTGGGATACGATGCTCACATGACGAAGGCCGCAGAAGTATTTTGGTGTATTTCATCCGAGCAGATAGGGGCGACGGTGCGTCTTTGGAGGGAATACTGTGTGGTGTGTCTTTGGAGGGAATACCGTACGTACTTAGGAGTATTTCATTCGAGCAGACTGCTTGCACACTGGGATACGATGCTGACATGACGAAGGGCGAAGAAGTTTGCGTGAATGGTTGTACTACCATTCGACCATTAGCATAATCATTGCGCGATAGCTTACACGAGAAGGAAAAGAGCTGAACAACTGTGGATAATAAAAGCATTTGGTTCTTCGAGGATCCTTCTTCTACTGCCTTCTCAAAGGAGTACTACTATTGTAATTTTTTGTTTTTCTGGGACCTTCGGGTCCCTTCCCCGTTGAAAGTGAAGTGGTCTATTCCAATACATTCATATGCCTATGTTTCTATTTTTACAAGCAAATAAATAACAAAGGATGACTCAATGCACAAGTTGATCTCGTTTTGAACTTTTTTAAACTTCTTCTATTGTATTCAAATTTGATTAGAAGGAGTCGATCGATTGTACACACCAAT
This sequence comes from Lolium perenne, assembly GCF_019359855.2. Lineage (NCBI taxonomy): Eukaryota > Viridiplantae > Streptophyta > Magnoliopsida > Poales > Poaceae > Lolium > Lolium perenne. Next base: position 211,319,451 of record NC_067250.2, on the reverse strand, counting down.
CGTATAGCTCGGTGGGTGGATTGGCATTTGAAGTTTGGTCATTGTGTTCTTGTTTGTTACCACCCTCGCAAGGCACGTCAAAGTATTTCCTGTCAGAATTTATGGCATGTATGTAGTTACATAACCTACATTATTTCAATTATGAGTTTAATTACTAGGCAAAAGCTTAAAAAATCCATATATAGTTGCACATTAAGATCAACAAATCCTTGAACCTATATCCACAAAATTGATGGCACTAACACATCCTAGCAAGCGGAAAGCATGTCTACCCTATTGCTTGCAAAAGGTGGAATTATGACAATAATGTGCAACTGTTAAAATTTGGTAGAATCTCTTGTTTGTGAAGTTACTTAAAATACGATCTCTTCCAAACTTGAGGTCATATGATAACTAAAAAGTTTTGTATGGCGGGATTTTGCATCAAAGTACATGCGCACAATACTCACTTGTGGGCAGAAAGCCAAGCAAACTCATATTACTAGGTTTGTATTGATTTGTTCTAGAAATTTCACCATCACATATGATTTTGGGCTTGCGTTAATTTTACTTTAAAAACTTATTCCAAATTCAAATTTTCTTCAAACATGTCAACGGTACATGTCTACCAATTAATAATTAAGGGTACACCACACGTACTACCGCGTAGGGTACATAAAAAAATACTATATTTTATGGCATGTACTAATTTCACATAATCTACAACTCAATGTTGAGTTTAATGATCAGCCCAAAACTAGAAAACAAATATACATATAGTTGCAAATTAACCTAGAAAAGCTCTAGTATCCTTTAAAACCCTAGAAAATGGTCATGCATGCATGCATCCTACCCATAATACTAACTAATTAAGGTCTCGATCTCTATACTGCTCACGAAGTTTGGAATTCTGGAAAATATGCAACGTGTTTCATTAATTTACCATGGCGAGATAGATGCATGCACATCGATCTCTTAAAAAATGTGGTCATATATGTTAAATATAAGTTTGTAAAGGATTTGGCATCCATATAAGCTCACCGGATATATAGATAAGGCCAAGCAAACACATCAAATATTTGTGAAGAAATGTTTTTGCTAGAACCTTCAAATTTTTAGATTTACATCACACACAAAGAACACACCTTTTATTTCGCCAGGTTTGTGCACTAATAAAGTACTCCTACAGTACTAGAAATTGGATTGTTCTACTCCGGAGTGATATGCTCACCGGAGTATTTTTTGATCTTAGCTGGAGCGGAGTTTGGCGGTTGCACGAAGCCGTGCTGGATGTTAAGCCTGTCGAGGCACGCCTGGTGGAAAGCGTGCGCCACCTTAGCCTCATCGGCGCGCCGCTGCAATGCTGCGTCCCTGGGATTTGCCGCCGCCGCATTCTTAGCCTGCACGAAAGCTTGCAGAGCATCCCATCATCTATAGAGTGCCGGGAACATCACGTTATATACGAGCTCATTGGCGGTGTTGCTCCTGCAAAGGGCGTCGCCGTGATGCGCTTCGAAAGAACGGCCTGGCTCCACGGCAGGCACCGCATGAAGTGCGGTCCGATTAGGCGGCTGGCCACGGGAGCTCCCTGCCTCCGCATCGTTCGCGCCGGCCGGGAAGGGGATCTCACCTGCTGGCAAAGAAAACCATGCGGCATGCGCGGGCGGAAAAGCCGGCCAAGGCCGAGCGGGCATCGCATGCGGGGTTGCGTGGGAGATCCCTGCCTCTGCATCCATCGGCCCGCACGGGAAGCGGCTGGCGAGGGGCTCCACGGCCAGCGCCGCCGCCGCGGGCTGAACAACCGGCCAGTGCAGAGCGGGCGGGTTATGCCTTGGTGCGCGATGGACGAAGCGAAGGCGGCGCTGATGCTCCGCTTCCTCGTCGGTGGTAGGACTACGCGCGCGGTGACCAGAGCCAAGTCGGAAGGCCATAGCTATGTCGATTGGTCACTTAAGCTGGAGAGGTTCTCTTACCATTTCGGAGAGAGTAGCGGAGTAAGAGGAAGTTGTTGCTTATAATAAAAATATCTCGGGTTCACTGCCACGTTGGGTTAAGAGGGGCAAAGTTGGTCAATGCCTAGGAAGTTGGAATCGTTTTGGCCCCAATTTAATTACCTTGCGGTTCCTCTCTCGGTCTCTCCCACCTCTTCACTATCCGTCCCCTTGCCTCCTTTCATGTTTCATCGTAGTGCATCTTGTTTTTCTAGTAGCACCTTCACAAAAATCATACACATTTGGCCGATTCTGTCATTGTGTGCACTAATAAAGTAAAAAAATCGATTATATGTGAATAAACGTTTAATACACTAGCTCGCAAAGATGTTTCTCAAGGCGATATGCACAATGCCTGCCAAAAAAGCTTCATTTTGGATTGACTAATAATTAAGAAGGATCCAAACTTACTTTTTCATTTTCATGTTTTAAACTAGTTTAAATCTTGGTCAAACCAATGATTTGACCAAGATTCAAATGGGGATAAAAATCTAAAAAATTAAAAAATGACAAACCGAAACACATAGCCTTCTTATGTCATATAGTAAGCATCATTCAAGTTCATAACCAAGGTTTAGACTTATTCAAACTAGACAAATTATGTATCTACCTCCTAACCCTAAACTCTGTCTTATGAAGTCAAGCATGCATGAAGAGAATTGGTTTTGGGTTTCAAACATGGAAATTCCAAAAATCTGCCAAAAAGCTTCATTTTGGATTGACTAATAATTAAGAAGGATCAAAACTTACTTTTTCATTTTTCATGTTTTAAACTTGTTTAAATCTTGGTTGATGGGCATAAAAAATTCTAAAAAAATAGAAAAAATGAAAAACCAAAACACATAGCCTTCTTATGTCATATAGTAAGCAGCATTCAAGTTCATAACCAAGGTTTAGACATATTCAAACAACACAAATCATGTATCTACCCCTAACCCTAAACTCTATCTTATGAAGTCAAGCATGCATGAACAGAAGTTGTTTTGGGTTTCAAACATGAAAATTTCAAGAACCTCAGAAAATCTTCATTTTAGAGTGACTAAGAAGGATTTAGGCTTACCTTTTCATTTTCATGTTTTAAACTTGTTTAAATCATGGTCAAACCTAGGATTTGACCAAAATTCAAATGGGCCTAAAATCAAAAAACATATAAATGAAAAAACAAAGCACATAGTCTTCTTATGTCATATAGTAAGCATTAAAGTTGGTAAACAAGGTCTAGCATATTCAAACTAGACAAATCATGTATCTACCCCCCAACCCCTAAACTATGTCTTATATCTGTAGTAGTCAAGCATGAAGAGAAGTGTTTTTGGGTTTCAGACATGGAAATTTCAAAAACCTATCAAAAGCTTCATTTTAGAGTGACTAAGAAGGATCCATATGCTTACCTTTTCATTTTCATATTTTAAACTTGTTTAAATCATTGTCAAACCTAGGATTTGACCAAAATTCAAATGGGCATAATATTTAAAAAAAAAGTGAAAAACAAAAGCACATAGTCGATCTTCTTATGTCACATATATAGTAAGCACTCAGATAAACAAGGTCTAGAAATATTCAAATAAGAAAAATCATGTATCTACCCCTAACCCTGAACTCTGTCTTATGAAGTCAAGCATGAAGAGAAGTGGTTTTTGGTTTCAAACATGGAAAATTCAAAAACCTCCCAAAAATTTCATTTTAGAGTGACTAAGAAGGATACAGGCTTACCTTTTCATTTTCATGTTTTAAACTTGTTTAAATCTTGGTCAAACCTAGGATTTGACCAATATTCAAATGGGCATAAAATAAATAAAAATAAAAAACCAAAGCACATAGTCTTCTTATGTCATATAGTAAGCATTCAAGTTCATAAACAAGGTCTAGACATATTCAAACCAGACAAATCATGTACCCCCTAACCCTAAACTTTGTCTTAATTATATATGAAGTCAAGCATGATCGAAGAGAAGTGTGGTTTTGGGTTTCAAACATGGAAATTTCAAAAACCTCCCAAAAGCTTCATTTTAATTAGACTGTCTGGTTAATTAAGAAAGATCCAGGATTAATTACCTTTTCATATAGTAAGCATTAAAGTTGGTAAACAAGGTCTAGACATATTCAAACCAGACAAATCATGTATCTACCCCCTAACCCCTAAACTCTGTCTTATAAAGTCAAGCATGAAGATAAGTGGTTTTGGGTTTCAAACATGGAAATTTCAAAAACCTCCCAAAAACTTCATTTTAGGGTGACTAAGAAGGATACAGGCTTCCCTTTTCATTTTCATGTTCTATACTTGTTTAAATCTTGGTCAAACCTATGATTTGACCAAGATTCAAATGTGCATCAAAATTCAAAAAAAATCAGAAAAATGAAAAACCAAAGCACATAGTTTTCTTATGTCATATAGTAAGCATTAAAGTTGATAAACAAGGTCTATACATATTCAAACAAGAAAATCATGTATCTACCCCCTAACCCTAAACTTTGTCTTATGTAGTCAAGCATGAAGAGAAGTGGTTTTGGGTTTCAAATATGGAAATTTCAAAAACCTATCAAAAGCTTCATTTTAGAGTGACTGGCTAAGAAGGATCCATGCTTACCTTTTCATTTTCATATTTTAAACTTGTTTAAATCATTGTCAAGCCTAGGATTTGACCAAGATTTAAATGGGCATAAAATTAAAAAAAATCGGAAAAATGAAAAACAAAAGCACATAGTATTCTTATGTCACATATATATATATAGTAAGCATTCAAAAGTTGATAAACAAGGTCTAGACATATTCAATCATGTATCTACCCCTAACCCTAAACTATGTCTTATGAAGTCAAGCATGAAGAGAAGTGTTTTTTGGTTTCAAACATGGAAATTTCAAAATCCTCCCAAAAGCTTCATTTTAGAGTGACTAAGAAGGATCCATGCTTACCTTTTCATTTTCATGTTTTAAACTTGTTTAAATCTTGGTCAAACCTAGGATTTGACCAATATTCAAATGGGCATAAAATAAAAAAAATAAAAAAAACAAAGCACATAGTCTTCTTATGTCATATAGTAAGCATTCAAGTTCATAAACAAGGTCTAGACATATTCAAACAAGTGACTGACTAAGAAGGATCCATGCTTACCTTTTCATTTTCATATAGTAATTAAGCATTCAAGTTGATAAACAAGGTTTAGACATCTTCAAACCAAACAAATCATGTATCTACCCCTAACCCTAAACTCTGTCTTATGAAGTCAAGCATGAACAGAAGTGGTTTTGGGTTTCAAATATGGAAATTTCAAAAACCTATCAAAAGCTTCATTTTAGAGTGACTGACTAAGAAGGATCCATGCTTACCTTTTCATTTTCATATAGTAATTAAGCATTCAAGTTGATAAACAAGGTTTAGACATATTCAAACCAAACAAATCATGTATCTACCCCTAACCCTAAACTCGGTCTTATGAAGTCTAGCATGAAGAGAAGTAGTTTTGGGTTTCAAACGTTTAAGCCAAAAGCCCCATTTCAAATATTTCAAACTTATTCAAATTTGGTTCAAATTTGAAAGACATACAAGTTATAGTACACATAGTGCATACATGTTCACACATACTGCACTAGATGCTAACCCTATAGTTTGAGGCCATTGGATGAGGTCAAAAAAAATCTTGGATTAAATGGGGTTGTTCGAACCCCGTAGTTGGATTTTTTTGAACCTTGATTTGTAGAACTGGGCAAAACCCTAGTTTAACCTATTTAATTATAGATTCGTAGGTCGATTTTCTACCTTTTTATTATTACTATGCAGCACATGTGTGTTTGCCCGTCGAGTGAAACTCGGAGGAAGAGGGATCACTCGGAAGGAGAGAAGAAGGGAGAGAATTATGGTGTCTTCCCTTTTTCGGGTGATGATGTTGACTGTTGTGCATGTTTTGTCAGTGAGCAGGAGGTGCGAGCGAGCGAGCGAGCGAGTCGAGCGAGGCCGAGAATGAGAGAGTTTTTTTTTGTGAGAGGGACAACCGAAGGATCCAGAAGGACCCACAGACTCCCAATACGCATCCTGATGCGTCTTCTCTTGACAAAGAAAATGGCTGGGAGTTTGCGTACCTATTGCACGTGACTTGTGCTCACTGAAGTGTGGGACCTCACGCATGGGCACCACACGTAAGTGACAGACATGTTGGTGTAAAAACTCGGTTGATTATTATAGTGCATTAGAACAAAGTTTCCTATGGATTCAAGGGTAGGAAATCCAAGTTAACTCATTTACATGACATTATTTTTTCCATGAAGCAAAGTTAACACACCTATCAATTGGTACATTTTGGAGTGACTAAGAAGGATCCAGGCTTACTTATTCGTTTTCACGTGTAAAACTTGTCTAAATCTTGGTCAAACCAAATTGGCAGAAAATTCAAAAAAAAAACTGAAAAATGAAAAACCAAAGCACATAGTCTTACATGTCATATAGTAAGCATTAAAGTTGGTAAACAAGGTCTAGACATATTCAAACCAGACAAATCATGTATCTACCCCCTAACCCCTAAACTCTGTCTTATAAAGTCAAGCATGAACAGAAGTGGTTTTGGGTTTCAAACATGGTAAATTCAAGAACCTCCCAAAAGCTTCATTTTAGAGTGACTAAGAGAAGGATCCAGACTTAATTACCTTTTTCATTTTCACATGTTAAACTTGTTTAAATCTTGCTCAAACCTAGGATTTTACCAAGATTCAAATGGGCATAAAAATCAAAAAAATGAAATACCAATGCACACAGTCCTCTTATATATGTCATATAGTAAGCATTCAACAAGTTGATAAACAAGGTCTAGACACATATTCAAACCAGACAAATCATGTATCTACCCCCTATCGACCCTAAACTTCATCTTATATGAAGTCAAGCATGAAGAGAAGTGTGGTTTTTGGTTTCAAACATGGAAATTTCAAAAACCTCCGAAAAGCACATAGTCTTCCTATGTCATATAGTAAGCTTTCAAGATAGTCTTCCTAAGTCATGTAGTAAGCATTCAAGATAGTCTTCCTATGTCATGTATCTACACCCCTAACCCTAAACTTTGTCTTATGCAGTCAAGCATGAAGAGAAGTGGTTTTGGGTTTCAAATATGGAAATTTCAAAAACCTATCAAAAGCTTCATTTTAGAGTGACTGGCTAAGAAGGATCCATGCTTACCTTTTCATTTTCATATTTTAAACTTGTTTAAATCATTGTCAAGCCTAGGATTTGACCAAGATTTAAATGGGCATAAAATTAAAAAAATCGGAAAAATGAAAAACAAAAGCACATAGTCTTCTTATGTCACACATATATATATATAGTAAGCATTCAAAAGTTGATAAACAAGGTCTAAACATATTCAATCATGTATCTACCCCTAACCCTAAACTATGTCTTATGAAGTCAAGCATGAAGAGAAGTGTTTTTTGGTTTCAAACATGGAAATTTCAAAAACCTCCCAAAAGCTTCATTTTAGAGTGACTAAGAAGGATCCATGTTTACCTTTTCATTTTCATGTTTTAAACTTGTTTAAATCATTGTCAAGCCTAGGATTTGACAAAGATTTAAATGGGCATAAAAATAAAAAAAATCAGAAAAATGAAAAACAAAAGCACATAGTCTTCTTATGTCACATATATATATAGTAAGCATTCAAAAGTCGATAAACAAAGTCTAGACATATTCCAATAAGACAAATCATGTATCTACCCCTAACCCTAAACTTTGTCTTATGAAGTCAAGCATGAAGAGAAGTGGTTTTTGGTTTCAAACATGCATGCAAATTTCAAAAACCTCCCAAAATCTTCATTTTAGAGTGACTAAGAAGGATCCAGGCTTACCTTTTCATTTTCATGTTTTAAACTTGTTTAAATCTTGGTCAAACCTAGTATTTGACCAATATTCAAATGGGCATAAAATAAATAAAATAAAATAAAAAACCAAAGCACATAGTCTTCTTATGACATATAGTAAACATTCAAGTTCATAAACAAGCTCTAGACATATTCAAACCAGTCAAATCATGTACACCCTAACCCTAAACTTTGTCTTAATTATATATGAAGTCAAGCATGAAGCAGAGAAGTGTGGTTTTGGGTTTCAAACATGGAAATTTCAAAAGCCTCCCAAAAGCTTCATTTTAATTAGACTGACTGGTTAATTAAGAAGGATCTAGGATTAATTACCTTTTCATTGTCATGTTTAAACTTGTTTAAATCTTGGTCGAACCTAGGATTTGACCAAGATTCAAATGGGCACAAAAAATTAGAAAAAATCGAATGAATGAAAAACCAAAGCACATAGCCTTCTTATGTCATATAGTAAGTATTCAAATTGATAAACATGGTCTAGGCATATTCAAACCAGAAAAATCATGTATCTCCCCTAACCCTAAACTCTGTCTTATGAAGTCAAGCATGAACAGAAGTGGTTTTTGGTTTCAAACATGGTAAATTCAAGAACCTCCCAAGAGCTTCATTTTAGGGTTTCTAAGAGAAGGATCCAGACTTAGCTTTTCATTTTCACATGTTAAACTTGTTTAAATCTTGCTCAAACCTAGGATTTACCAAGATTCAAATGGGCATAGAAATCAAAAAATGAAATACCAATGCACATAGTCCTCTTATGTTATATAGTAAGCATTCAAGTTGATAAACAAGGTCTAGACATATTCAAACCAAACAAATCATGTATCTACCCCTTATTGACCCTAAAATTCGTCTTATGAAGTCAAGCATGAAGAGAAGTGGTTTTGGGTTTCAAACATGGAAATTTCAAAAACCTCCCAAAAGCTTCATTTTAGAGCGACTAAACGATCGTTGCTTATCTTTTCATTTTCATGTTTTAAACTTATTTAAATCTTGGTCAAACCTAGGATTTGACCAAGATTCAAATGGGCATAAAAATTCAGACAAAAAATCTAAAGAATGAAAAACCAAAGCACATAGCCTTCTTAATTATGTCATATAGTAAACATTCAAGTTGATAAACAAGGTCTAGACATATTCAAACTAGAAAAATCATGTATCTACCCCTAACCCTAAACTCTGTCTTAGGAAGTCCAGCATGAAGAAAAGTGTTTTGGGTTTCAAACATGCATGGAAATTTCAAGAACCTCCCAAAAGCTTCATTTTAGAGTGACTACGAAGGATCCATGCTTACACCTTTTCATTTTCATGTTTTAAACTTGTTTAAATCCTGGTCAAACTTGGGATTTGACCAAGATTCAAATGGGCATAAAATTCAAAAAAAAATAGATAAATGAAAAACCAAAGCACATAGTCTTCTTATGTCATATAGTAAGCATTCAAGTTGATAAACAAGGTCTAGACATATTGAAACCAGACAAATCATGTATGTACCCCTATCCCTAAACTATGTCTTATGAAGTCTAGCATGAAAGAAGTGGTTTTGGGTTTCAAACATGGAAATTTCAAAAACCTCCCAAAAGCTTCATTTTGGATTGACTAAGGAGGATCCATGCTTAGTTATTCATTTTCATGTTTTAAACTTGTTTAAATCTAGGTCAAACCTAGGATTTGACCAAGATTCAAATAGACATAAAAAATGAACTGTTTACAACGGCACACAAAATAAACATGAAATTACATCTAAATCCCTAACTTTTACATGGAGGACCCCTGGCCGAAAGCAAGAAATGCGATCGGGTCTTGAATCTTGATGCGTCTTCTCTTGACAAAGAAGATCGCTGGGAGTTTGTGTATGTACAGCACGTCACTTATGCTCACTGAAGTGTGGGACCTGACGCATGGGCAACACATGTAAGTGACATGGATTCAAGGGTAGGGAAGCCAAGAGAAAAAAACGAGAATTTGGACAAAAATAACCCAATCTTGCTAGTATGTCGAAAGTTTGTTTTTCCCAATCTTTTTGACTTAGGGTTATTTCTGTCTATTTTGCCGAAAAAACGAGGACAGAGACTGGAGACGAGTTGAGGATTTCTGGTGTCAGACTGGAAACAATGATGCATCTAGCTTCAGAGTACGTCAGATTAAGACTTCCTGAGCAACACTAGTCTGACGTAAGTACAGTGTATACAGACAAGACAGGGACCCAACATTGCTACCCACGTCCCTCTGTGCCCCTTCAAAGAAATCATACTCCGTACTAGAATCCCGAATCGTAGGAATTAGTCTGACATGATTTCTGATTGTTTAATTCATAGGATTGCAATTTTCAGAATTCATTGACAATACATTTTTATATAAAAACAAAAAATCCTTCATTGTGTAACCGTATGTTATTATTTCTTTTGGTTTTCACACGTAATCAAATGTTATTGGATCCAAATACCGTTGTTTCTCAATCCTATATATTTGGAGATGATCATCACTCTCTAATCATACAATTTTCATATTCCCGCACTTTGAAAATCTTGCGAATAATCAAAGCAGCCAAAATTTATGGTGTGTATTGTATATGTTTATGGCATGCTTAGTTTCATCGAATATTGTTTGGTTGCATCGCGGGAAAACCACGTGAATTTAGATTAATTGTTGCATGTTTGTTTGTGGTGTGACCAAGTGCTTTTGCAACGAAACAACCCCCCCCCCCCCCCCCCACCATGCACGCATTGTTTGGGTCGCATGCATGATGTGTACAAAATGTTAAAATAGAAATAATGCAGGAATTGAATATGATTGCATGTTGAATTAATCCTATATGAAAGAAATCACACAAATTTGAATTCCATGTTCTTTGGTTGTAGTGCTACACAAAAAACACGTGAATTAGTATGAATTATCATGTATTCAAGAATCAAAGGAGCCACTGAGATTTGAATCCCACAAAATTTCTATGAATTTCTTCGAACCAAACAAGCCCAACAAGATTCCTAAGGAATATAATACAACGAATCAAACGGCTTCCGTTGTTGGAATATTTCCTTAGGATATCAATCCTATAGACACTATATGATCCAGTTTCAGCGACAATCTGGTCGGTGTAGGCTCGAGGATGCCAATTTTATATATATGTTTGGACCCGCTTGGTTGAGTGATCATGCTCGTGACATCTAGCCTGAAAGGTAAAATTCGGGCAAGGCCAACGTGACGCCACAATACTTTTGAAATTTTAATAATAGCTACTACTTATGTGATTTTTTTCGCTCATACGCTTATTGGGGGGTAGGCTAACCCTAATGGCCTCCTCAAGATCCCTACCTCTACCAAGGTTTCCCGAGTTCATCCACCTCGACGGGTTTCTTGCCACTTTCGACCATGTTGTGGGCCTCATTTCGGGTTCCCGTACCACGACCAGTCCTTATCAGGAGTCCCGAACCCGATGCCATAATATTTGTTTGAAAAAAATTCAAGACCGCACAATATTTGTTGAAATAAATGAATACATATTTTTAAAAAGCTCAATAAAAGAAGTATGAATTTTGAAAAATCTATTTTTTCTAAAACATTAATTGGAGCATTGACATGTTGAACCCACTTGTCGATTTTGCTATCAACATGACTAACTAGCTGATTAGATAACCAAGTGGTGCAATTTGCAACATTTTAGACCACCACATGGTGGAAACTGCAAAAAAAATGTCCAAGTGGTGGTTTGTGCAACATATAGAGCAGTACAGTATATGGTAGTACAAGATGAATGTGCACTGCCGTGGGCCCGTGGTAATATATCATGATGATGGCAAAGGATCTTTTCTCTGCTGAAACTATCCAGAGCTGATTTGATGAGACAAAATACAGCTCCACGGCGTGCAAGGACAGCTATACAATACACTAGCTTCTTCTCGGGTCACACGCCTTCACAACAGGTGCAGTAAGTGCAGCAGAGACCAGAGAGAGAAGGCACGCCCGTAGTACTCGTATATTGATTTCAATTCAAATTGTTTTTTTGCCTGCCTCTCCGTCTTCTTCATCTCCATCTTCTCTGGTGACCCCGCCTACACCAGCAGCCCATGCACCACCGCCGCCATGCCTTTTTCGGATCATCTCGAGCCACCTGTTTAATGGTACTAGTAGGAGTTGTGGACTTTTATCCATATCGCTCTACCAGCTGCCGCTCGCACTGTCCTCCAATACCTCATACCCAAACGCCAGCGTGCCACTCCCACACCCCCACACCCACTTGACCGCATCCTTCCAATTGCGAGATCGATCAATGAGAGTGGCAGATCTTGGGTGTTTGCTGATGGCCCCTTTGAAGAAATCTCATCCCGATGCGATGTCATCACCGCCGCGAGCCTCGTCGGTTCATGCAAGTTTTATCATGATTCAGCAACACAAAGTGTAGCTCTGCTTGCATCTCAGCCGTTTGGCTTGCCCTGTGTTCTTCATCTTCACCAAACTCAGGTACCCTCCGCGCAAATGCCCTTCTACCGCGTCGTCAAGTTCATGCTGCAGGGTGCGCAGAAGGGCGAGCAGCAGGATTGGAAAGAGCGCGATTGTACATTGTGCCAACTGACGCCACTGGACAGGATCTCTTCCGATGCCGTGATTCCAGATGGTGGTACGGGCATGTGGGCAGGCGCGAATGGAGATTGGATCGCTCTTCTTGGCTTTCCCTGGAATTGGGAGCTTGTCAATGTGTACACTGGTCGCCGGATTCCTCTACCAGCAATACGTGAGTTTAAATCCACCCCAGATAAACTTGTGTTCGAGTCTAATAATCAACATCTTCAACTGCTGAAGATAGCTATTTGCCGAGTTCCAACAGCTGCTTCAAATTATACTAGTTTCTCTGTTCTTGCCATCTTCAACGCGGCAATTGCAGTCCTTCACTGTGCTTCTAGTCGATGGACAGTTCTTAACAACCAGTTCTTAGCGTTCGGCTACTCCGATGCAATCATCCACAAGGGTATTGTATTTGCTGTAACTCAGACAGGCGAAGTTTATGCATGGAATCAACTTTCTTGGGGTAATTTTTCTCATCTCATATGATGTGTTTTCGCTATTACCTGCTAGTTTCAGATATAGCTTTAGCCTTTTTCTTTTTGTTGTGCAGTTTTCGTGTCATGCCTGTACCTTTCCCCCTCTATATTCAATCAAAATCAGCAGCGATATGCCTTTGAGTCAAAATAAAGTACTCCCTCATATCCAAATCAAATTGACTCAGCTTTGTCTAGCGAGTGCATCTAGCTAGACAAACTTGAGTCAATTAATTTGTGCATATCTAACTAGATACATCCAGTTGAGTCAATTAATTTGGATCGGAGGCAGTATTTTAGCTAGTATCATTATTCATGTATGTAATGAACTAATCAAGTTTTGCTGAACTGACTTCAAGCTGTGCTTTCCTTTGCAAGGTCCTTTGTTCATCAGCACGGCACCTATTCCGCCAGAACTTGATGAACAAGGTCGGTACAATCTTGGCTCCTGGTGGTTAGCACGATCTCCTGATGGTTCTAGACTTTTTCTGGTCCATACCTGGGGCGCATCGACGGGCGGGATTATACTGGACTGGTTCGTATTTTACCTGGGCCGCTACCTCTGAGGGTCGTCATGGTCGCACTATTAGCGGGTATGGTAAGGGTTTACTTGGCTGCGAGGTGTACAGCATGGACACCAGTCAGTTGATGCCACCGAGGCCATGGAGGAGGATTATTTCCCTTGGATCATATTCTCTCTTCCTTGGAGTGAACTATCCGATTATCATTCCAGTAGAAGACGGGGCAGAACATGACCGTCCAAATATGGTGAGAAGCAACTCTGTTTACACATCGCACCATGCAGTAGGCCTTGCATATCCTCCTTCTCTAGAAATTTACCGCTTCAGTTTGAATTCTGAAGACTGTACTGTTGGTTTCCAAACCAACATTAGATGGACATGGTGGCAGGTTCCGTTGTGGTTCATCCCAAGCTTCGCCAACGCCCGGCAATGGAACCTGCCTTCGCGTCACAGGTCCAGAAAGAAGGGCTGATGTACTTTATGTAATACTCGTGTTGCAATGCAAGATTTGTATCTGTTGAACTATTTCATTTGCATGTTTATCTCTACCTAGGCTACTCCCTTTCCGTAGTTGTGTTGTACTATCTGTTGAACTATTTCCTTTGCATGTTATCTCTACCTAGGCTACTCCTCCGTAGTAGTTAAATTGATGTAATGCTCCTACAACACAGGCTACACTGGGTGTTGATACGCGTTCAACACGCGTCCGTTGGGAACCCCAAGAGGAAGGTGTGATGCGTACAGCGGCAAGTTTCCCTCAATATGAAACCAAGGTTATCGAACCAGTAGGAGCCAAGAAGCACGTTGAAGGTTGATGGCGGCGGGATGTAGTGCGGCGCAACACCAGAGATTCCGGCGCCAACGTGGAACCTGCACAACACAACCAAAGTACTTTGCCCCAACGAAACAGTGAGGTTGTCAATCTCACCGGCTTGCTGTAACAAAGGATTAACCGTATTGTGTGGAAGATGATTGTTTGCAGAAAACAGTAGAACAATATTGCAGTAGATTGTATTTCAGTATAGAGAATTGGACCAGGGTCCACAGTTCACTAGAGGTGTCTCTCCCATAAGATAAACAGCATGTTGGGTGAACAAATTACAGTTGGGCAATTGACAAATAAAGAGGGCATGACCATGCACATACATATCATGATGAGTATAGTGAGATTTAATTGGGCATTACGACAAAGTACATAGACCGCCATCCAGCATGCATCTATGCCTAAAAAGTCCACCTTCAGGTTATCATCCGAACCCCCTCCAGTATTAAGTTGCAAAGCAACAGACAATTGCATTAAGTATGGTGCGTAATGTAATCAACAACTACATCCTTAGACATAGCATCAATGTTTTATCCCTAGTGGCAACAGCACAACACAACCTTAGAACTTTCTCACACTTGTCCCGGTGTCAATGCAGGCATGAACCCACTATCGAGCATAAATACTCCCTCTTGGAGTTACAAGCATCTACTTGGCCAGAGCATCTACTAGTAACGGAGAGCATGCAAGATCATAAACAACACATAGATATAACTTTGATAATCAACATAACAAGTATTCTCTATTCATCGGATCCCAACAAACGCAACATATAGAATTACATATAGATGATCTTGATCATGTTAGGCAGCTCACAAGATCCGACAATGATAGCACAATGGGGAGAAGACAACCATCTAGCTACTGCTATGGACCCATAGTCCAGGGGTAGACTACTCACACATCACTCCGGAGGCGACCATGGCGGCGTAGAGTCCTCCGGGAGATGATTCCCCTCTCCGGCAGGTGCCGGAGGCGATCTCTGGATCCCCCGAGATGGGATCGGCGGCGGCGGCGTCTCCGGGAAGGTTTTCCGTATCGTGGCTCTCGGTACCGGGGGTTTCGCGACGGAGGCTATTTGTAGGCGGAAGGGCAGGTCAAGAGGCGGCACGGGTGCCCCACACCACGGGCCGCGCGGCCAAGGGGGGCCGCGCCGCCTAGGGTGTGGCCCTCGTGGCCCCTCTTCGTCTCCTCTTCGGACTTACGGAAGCTTCGTGGCAAAATAGGACCCCGGGCGTTGATTTCGTCCAATTCCGAGAATATTTCGTTACTAGGATTTCTGAAACCAAAAACAGCAGAAAACAGAATCGGCACTTCGGCATCTTGTTAATAGGTTAGTTCCAGAAAATGCACGAATATGACATAAAGTGTGCATAAAACATGTAGATAACATCAATAATGTGGCATGGAACATAAGAAATTATCGATACGTTGGAGACGTATCAGCATCCCTGCTTAGTTCTGCTCGTCCCGAGCAGGTAAAACGATAACACAGATAATTTCTGGAGTGACATGCCATCATAATCTTGATCATACTATTTGTAAAGCATATGTAGTGAATGCAGCGATCAAAACAATGTATATGACATGAGTAAACAAGTGAATCATAAAGCAAAGACTTTTCATGAATAGCACTTCAAGACAAGCATCAATAAGTCTTGCATAAGAGTTAACTCATAAAGCAATAATTCAAAGTAAAGGCATTGAAGCAACACAAAAGAAGATTAAGTTTCAGCGGTTGCTTTCAACTCATAACATGTATATCTCATGGATATTGTCAACATAGAGTAATATAATAAGTGCAATAAGCAAGTATGTAGGAATCAATGCACAGTTCACACAAGTGTTTGCTTCTTGAGGTGGAGAGAAATAGGTGAACTGACTCAACATTGAAAGTAAAAGAATGGTCCTCATAGAGGAAAAGCATCGATTGCTATATTTGTGCTAGAGCTTTGATTTTGAAAACATGAAACAATTTTGTCAACGGTAGTAATAAAGCATATGTATCATGTAAATTATATCTTATAAGTTGCAAGCCTCATGCATAGTATACTAATAGTGCCCGCACTTTGTCCTAATTAGCTTGGACTACCGGATCATCACAATGCACATGTTTTTACCAAGTGTCACAAAGGGGTACCTCTATGCCGCCTGTACAAAGGTCTAAGGAGAAAGCTCGCATTGGATTTCTCGCTATTGATTATTCTTCAACTTAGACATCCATACCGGGACAACATAGACAACAGATAATGGACTCCTCTTTTATGCATAAGCATGTAACAACAATTAATAATTCTTTCTCATATGAGATTGAGGATATTTGTCCAAAACTGAAACTTCCACCATGGATCATGGCTTTAGTTAGCGGCCCAATGTTCTTCTCTAACAATATGCATGCTTAACCATAAGGTGGTAGATCTCTCTTACTTCAGACAAGACGGACATGCATAGCAACTCACATGAAATTCAACAAAGAGTAGTTGATGGCGTCCCCAGTGAACATGGTTATCGCACAACAAGCAACTTAATAAGAGATAAAGTGCATAAGTACATATTCAATACCACAATAGTTTTTAAGCTATTTGTCCCATGAGCTATATATTGCAAAGGTGAATGATGGAATTTTAAAGGTAGCACTCAAGCAATTTACTTTGGAATGGCGGAAAATACCATGTAGTAGGTAGGTATGATGGACACAAATGGCATAGTGGTTGGCTCAAGTATTTTGGATGCATGAGAAGTATTCCCTCTCGATACAAGGTTTAGGCTAGCAAGGCTTATTTGAAACAAACACAAGGATGAACCGGTGTAGCAAAACTCACATAAAAGACATATTGAAAACATTATAAGACTCTACACCGTCTTCCTTGTTGTTCAAACTCAATACTAGAAATTATCTAGACCTTAGAGAAACCAAATATGCAAACCAAATTTTAGCATGCTCTATGTATTTCTTCATTAATGGGTGCAAAGCATATGATGCAAGAGCTTAAACATGAGCACAACAATTGCCAAGTATCACATTACCCAAGACATTAATAGCAATTACTACATGTATCATTTTCCAATTCCAACCATATAACAATTTAACGAAGGAGAAACTTCGCCATGAATACTATGAGTAGAAGCCAAGGACATACTTGTCCATATGCTACAGCGGAGCGTGTCTCTCTCCCATAAAGTGAATGCTAGGATCCATTTTATTCAAACAAAACAAAAACAAAAACAAACCGACGCTCCAAGCAAAGCACATAAGATGTGATGGAATAAAAATATAGTTTCAGGGGAGGAACCTGATAATGTTGTCGATGAAGAAGGGGATGCCTTGGGCATCCCCAAGCTTAGACGCTTGAGTCTTCTTAGAATATGCAGGGGTGAACCACCGGGGCATCCCCAAGCTTAGAGCTTTCACTCTCCTTGATCATGTTGCATCATACTCCTCTCTTGATCCTTGAAAACTTCCTCCACACCAAACTCGAAACAACTCATTAGAGGGTTAGTGCACAATAAAAATTAACATATTCAGAGGTGACACAATCATTCTTAACACTTCTGGACATTGCATAAAGCTACTGGACATTAATGGATCAAAGAAATTCATCCAACATAGCAAAAGAGGCAATGCGAAATAAAAGGCAGAATCTGTCAAAACAGAACAGTTCGTATTGACGAATTTTAAAATGGCACCAGACTTGCTCAAATGAAAATGCCCAAATTGAATGAAAGTTGCGTACATATCTGAGGATCACTCACGTAAATTGGCATAATTTTATGAGTTACCTACAGGGGAAAACAGCCCAGATTCGTGACAGCAAAGAAATCTGTTTCTGCGCAGTAATCCAAATCTAGTATGAACTTTTCTATCAACAGCTTAACTTGGCACAATAAAACACAAAACTAAGATAAGGAGAGGTTGCTACAGTAGTAAACAACTTCCAAGACACAAAATAAAAACAAAGTACTGTAGGTAAAAATATGGGTTGTCTCCCATAAGCGCTTTTCTTTAACGCCTTTCAGCTAGGCGCAGAAAGTGTATATCAAGTATTATCAAGAGATGGTGTGTCAACCTTACCTTGGGCTTTACCCTTACCTTTCTTATTGTTTTTCTTTCCCTTTGGTTTAGGAAATATATGATTTCCCCCTGGTATAGAGGTGAATTTCAGAGTGCCTTCTCCCACATCAATGACTGCTCCCAATAGTTTCAGCAGGGATCTTCCGAGTGTGATTTTTCCTGTCCCTACACATTCAATAACAAGATAATCAATGGATATTGTTCTTCCAAGAATGGTTGTATGCACACCTGCAGCTATTCCCTTAGGAATTATAACAGAGTTATCAATGAAAGTTATTTCTTCTCCTCCTTCCTCGACTCCCCAAAGTTTCAAAGATTTATAAATGCTCTCAGGCATAAGGCAAAATTCAGACATAATATCACAGTAGGCATGAAGAGTTCGATCACCGATAACAATTTTAACAGTAGGATCCCACAATGAAAGTTTAGAGTTCACTAAAACTTGTTCAAGACGATTACGAACATGGCAATAGTTATCATCCAAGCGAGATGTACTTATCTCGAGATTGTTTAATCTACTATATATGCTAGTGAGGGCTGAATCAAAGTTATTAGCTGAATCATGTGATGCAACCAACTTCTTTATGGCATTAAAAGCTTGATCCCCATTGCAATGAAGGAAATCTCCTCCCACTAAAGTATCCAAAGCATATCTATAGCGAACCATAAGACCAAAATAAAAATTACTAAGGAGCAAACTTAGAGTCATTTGAGGTTCGGTTTTACGATAAGAAGTAAAAATTCTAGACCAAGCATCCTTAAAACTCTCCTCATCCCCTTGTTTGAAAGTGAAGACTAATTCTTCAGGCGAAGAAGTAACAGGTTCAGAGCTAGACATGGTAACAAAAGTAACTATTTTTTTTGTATTTTTAATATAGAGTGCAAGACAGTAAATAAAGCAAACTAGATAAAGTAAATGCAAGTAACTAATTTTTTTGTGTTTTTGATATAGCAAACAAGATAGCAAATAAAGTAAAACTAGCAACTAATTTTTTTTGTATTTTGATTTAGTGCAGCAAACAAAGTAGTAAATAAAACTAAGCAAGACAAAAACAAAGTAAAGAGATTGAGAAGTGGAGACTCCCCTTGCAGCGTGTCTTGATCTCCCGGCAGCGGCGCCGAGAAAAGCTGCTTCATACGGGTTCAACACGCGTCCGTTGGGAACCCCAAGAGGAAGGTGTGATGCGTACAGCGGCAAGTTTCCCTCAGTATGAAACCAAGGTTATCGAACCAGTAGGAGCCAAGAAGCACGTTGAAGGTTGATGGCGGCGGGATGTAGTGCGGCGCAACCAACGTGGAACCTGCACAACACAACCAAAGTACTTTGCCCCAACGAAACAGTGAGGTTGTCAATCTCACCGGCTTGCTGTAACAAAGGATTAACCGTATTGTGTGGAAGATGATTGTTTGCAGAAAACAGTAGAACAATATTGCAGTAGATTGTATTTCAGTATAGAGAATTGGACCGGGGTCCACAGTTCACTAGAGGTGTCTCTCCCATAAGATAAACAGCATGTTGGGTGAACAAATTACAGTTGGGCAATTGACAAATAAAGAGGGCATGACCATGCACATACATATCATGATGAGTATAGTGAGATTTAATTGGGCATTACGACAAAGTACATAGACCGCCATCCAGCATGCATCTATGCCTAAAAAGTCCACCTTCAGGTTATCATCCGAACCCCCTCCAGTATTAAGTTGCAAAGCAACAGACAATTGCATTAAGTATGGTGCGTAATGTAATCAACAACTACATCCTTAGACATAGCATCAATGTTTTATCCCTAGTGGCAACAGCACAACACAACCTTAGAACTTTACATCACTTTGTCCCAGGTGTCAATGCAGGCATGAACCCACTATCGAGCATAAATACTCCCTCTTGGAGTTACAAGCATCTACTTGGCCAGAGCATCTACTAGTAACGGAGAGCATGCAAGATCATAAACAACACATAGATATAACTTTGATAATCAACATAACAAGTATTCTCTATTCATCGGATCCCAACAAACGCAACATATAGAATTACAGATAGATGATCTTGATCATGTTAGGCAGCTCACAAGATCCGACAATGATAGCACAATGGGGAGAAGACAACCATCTAGCTACTGCTATGGACCCATAGTCCAGGGGTAGACTACTCACACATCACTCCGGAGGCGACCATGGCGGCGTAGAGTCCTCCGGGAGATGATTCCCCTCTCCGGCAGGGTGCCGGAGGCGATCTCCTGGATCCCCCGAGATGGGATCGGCGGCGGCGGCGTCTCTGGAAGGTTTTCCGTATCGTGGCTCTCGGTACTGGGGGTTTCGCGACGGAGGCTATTTGTAGGCGGAAGGGCAGGTCAAGAGGCGGCACGGGGGCCCCACACCATAGGGCCGCGCGGCCAAGGGGGGGGGCGCGCCGCCCTAGGGTGTGGCCCCCTCGTGGCCCCTCTTCGTCTCCTCTTCGGACTTCTGGAAGCTTCGTGGCAAAATAGGACCCTGGGCGTTGATTTCGTCCAATTCCGAGAATATTTCGTTACTAGGATTTCTGAAACCAAAAACAGCAGAAAACATCAACTGGCACTTCGGCATCTTGTTAATAGGTTAGTTCCAGAAAATGCACGAATATGACATAAAGTGTGCATAAAACATGTAGATAACATCAATAATGTGGCATGGAACATAAGAAATTATCGATACGTTGGAGACGTATCAGGTGTGTGGCCTGTAATGTTATCAAACACCTTTTGTACTCGTTCTAGTAAGCATTTCACACGATAGCTCACATAATTAAAGTACTCCTACAACGTATTAGTTGAAAGATATCTCTCATAATTAAGTACCCCTCTTTGAGCTTATGCGAAACATAAATGACTATTTTAGAAATATATACTCTCGTCACAAGATTATATTAAAAACAATGGTACGTAGTTCTATTAGAAAAAAAAGGTGTGAATAGTAGAATGATGTAGAAGTGTTTTTTGAGGTCTGTGCATAGCTAGTGTTCATTGTGCAAAAGCACTTAGACTAGTCACAATGGGAAGTATCATAGACTAGTATCATACATACTCCCTCCGTCCTCAAATAAGTGGACATCTAGCCTCAAACTTTGTCCATGAAAGAGTGTACTTCTATGTTCCCAATGTACTTTAAATTAGCAAAAGTTATTTCTCTCTCATCGCATGGAAATCAAACCCAATAATATTCAACACATGTTATCTTAATTTTGTACATGCACTTAGCCTATTGGAGATGAAATAATTAAAGAGGAGAGAGATGTTGGTTGCATCTTCCCAATGCAATTTTTCTCTCTTTTTACTAATTTACCTTGAAAATCCCGCACGTCCACTTATTTATGGACGGAGGGAGTATGATACTAGTTTATGATACAACACCTACAATGCATAGTATCATGAATTAGTATCATAGTTCCATTCTATTTAATGTTTTGTAGAATCTCAATGCAAATATGTGTACATGATGTGTTTGCCTCTAAAATTTCTAGTTTTACGTGCTATAATACTGTATCTACCTATGATACTAATTTCACCTCTCTCATCATTAATTGATGTGCCACATAAGATTTATACCTACATGACATGCATGATACTACTAATACCTATGATACTCCCATTGTGGCTAGTCTTAGTTGAAGCAAAACCGAGCCGTGGCCCGCCCAACCTAGAAAAATTAAGCCTATGTTATTTGTAAAATTCAGCGTAATATTAGCTCATTTTACTTTCTCTCAGCTTGTTGTCCCTCCAACCTTTCTTGTCAAGCTTCACCGCTATGCAAAAGGCTAAGAGCATCCACTATGTTGTCCACAAGACCTATCTACAAGGAAAAAGTAGTTGATAAGGTTGTAGTGGAGGTTATCCACAAGTAATATTTCCTTGGGCTGCATGATTCGTAGGAATAGGAAAAAACATATGATTAGTATGGCATGCCTAGTCGAATCCTGTAGGAAGATGAGTTCTCTTTGATTCAACCAAAGGAATTATCAATGAGATATGACCTCATGTTTATTTTCTATAGGATTATTTCCTATAGGATATGTTCCCATGAATCAAACAACTAGCTGGTGTAGGAAAAAATCCCGTAGAATCAAACAACTAGCAATCAAAAATAATTTATCTCTCATTCCTCTGTCGTGCATGTGGGTACACCAATAGCATATACATGTTGGTCCCATCTTAATGCTAAGGTTCAGTTCATCATACATAGTGGGAAACTTCACAAGATAAATGGGACCCAAGTTATGGCGAAAGTTAATATTATTACTATATATATACACACATAGTTTCATTCGATTTGAATTATAGGTTTGTGAGCAAATATATATTTAGTTTGAACTAGTGCTCGAGTACGTAAGAAGCTATTTAATCACAAGCTTCATAGATTTTAAAACAAGGCATCTACATATTACTGGATTTTTTCAAAATTTTCAGAATAGTTTTTTTAGCTTCGAAATAAGAGATAGTTTGGAACGTTGGATCTCAAATGGATGGTAGATGGTGGCACATAGTTGATGTCTACGGGTGTTTCTATTCTTGTAGACAGTGTTGGGCCTCCAAGAGCAGAGGTTTGTAGAACAGCAGCAAGTTTCCCTTAAGTGGATCACCCAAGGTTTATCGAACTCAGGGAGGAAGAGGTCAAAGATATCCCTCTCATGCAACCCTGCAACCACAAAGCAAGAAGTCTCTTGTGTCCCCAACACACCTAATACACTTGTCAGATATATAGGTGCACTAGTTCGGCGAAGAGATAGTGAAATACAAGTGGTATGAATGAATATGAGCAGTAGTAACGGCGCCAGAAAAGTGCTTGCTGGCGTGCAATTGATGGTAGTAATATTGCAGGAAGTAAAGATGCAGTAAAACAGTAAACAAGCGATGATTGCAGTATTTGGAAACAAGGCCTAGGGATCATACTTTCACTAGTGGACACTCTCAACATTGATCACATAAATAAATAAGTTCTCTTCCTTTGTGCTACATATACTCTTGTTTGATAATGAACACCATTCGTTGTGTAGGGCTACAAGAGCTCCCTCAAGCCGGAATTAACAAGCGCCACAACATTCGGCATTCATATTTAAGTAACCTTTAGAGCATAATAGATCTTTGCAAATTAAACCGAGTACTAACATAGCATGCACACTGTCACCATCACACTATGAAGGGGAATAAATCACATCAATACTATCATAGTAATAATTAACTCCATAACCTACAAGAGATTATGATCATAACCTACGCCAAGTACTACACGATGCACACACTGTCACCATTACACCGTGAAGGAGGAATAGACTACTTTAATAACATCACAAGAGTAGCACATAGACTAATAGCGATACAAAGCTCATATGAATCTCAATCATGTAAGGCAGCTCATGAGATCATTGTATTGAAGTACATAGGAGAGAGATTAACCACATAGCTACCGGTACAGCCCTTATCCTCGAGGGAGAACTACTCCCTCCTCATGGGAGACAACAGCGTTGATGAAGATGGCGGTGGTGTCGATGGAGAAGCCTTCCGGGGGCACTTCCCCGTCCCGGCGGCGTGCTGGAACAGAGACTCCTGTCCCCCAGATCTTGGCTTCGCGATGGCGGCGGCTCTGGTAGGTTTCTCGTACTGTGGCTTTTCCGTATCGAGGTTTTAGGTCGAGGAGGCTTAAATAGGCGAAGAGGCGGAGTCGGAAGGCTGACGAGGCGACGACACAGTAGGGGGGCGCGGCCCACCCCCTGGCCGCGCCAGCCTATCATCTGGGGCCCACATGGCCCTCCTCTGGCGGCTCTCGGGTGTTCTGGAAGCTTCGTGTGATTCTAAGATGCTGGGCGTTGATTTCGTCCAATTCCGAGAATATTTCCTTACTAGGATTTCTGAAACCAAAAACAGCAGAAAACAGGAACTGGCACTTCGGCATCTCGTCAATAGGTTAGTTCTGGATAACGCATAAATATGACATAAAGTGTGAACAAAACATGTAGGTATTGTCATAAAACTAGCATGGAACATAAGAAATTATAGATACGTTTGAGACGTATCAATACCCTGAGATATCTGATGCGTGTAGTTGACACGTCCGTTGGGAACCCCAAGAGGAAGGTGTGATGCGCACAGCAGCAAGTTTCCCTCAGTAAGAAACCAAGGTTTATCGAACCAGTAGGAGCCAAGAAGCACGTTGAAGGTTGTTGGTGGCGGAGTGTAGTGCGGCGCAACACCAGGGATTCCGGCGCCAACGTGGAACCTGCACAACACAATCACAGTACTTTGCCCCAACGTAACAGTGAGGTTGTCAATCTCACCGGCTTGCTGTAACAAAGGATTAGATGTATAGTGTGGATGATGATGATTGTTTGCGAAGAACAGTAAAGAATAATTGCAGTAGATTGTATTTCAGATGTAAAGAATAGGACCGGGGTCCACAGATCACTAGTGGTGTCTCTCCCATAAGATAAACAGATGTTGGGTGAACAAATTACAGTTGGGCAATTGACAAATAAAGAAGGCATAACAATGAACATACATATATCATGATGAGTACTATGAGATTCAATCAGGGCATTACGACAAAGTACATAGACCGCTATCCAGCATGCATCTATGCCTAAAAACTCCACTTTCAGGTTATCATCCGAACCCCTTCCGGTATTAAGTTGTAAACAATAGACAATTGCATTAAGTATGGTGCATAATGTAATCAACACAAATATCCTTAGACAAAGCATCGATGTTTTATCCCTAGTGGCAACAGCACATCCACAACCTTAGAACTTTACATCCTTGTCCTGCAGTTAATGGAGGCATGAACCCACTATCGAGCATAAATACTCCCTCTTGGACTCACAAGTATCAACTTGGCCAGAGCCTCTACTAGCAACGGAGAGCATGCAAGAACATAAATACCATATATGATAGATTGATAATCAACTTGACATAGTATTCAATATTCATCGGATCCCAACAAACACAACATGTAGCATTACAAATAGATGATCTTGATCATGATAGGCAGCTCACAAGATCTAACATGATAGCACAATGAGGAGAAGACAACGATCTAGCTACTGCTATGGACCCATAGTCCAGGGGTGGACTACTCACACATCGATCCGGAGGCGATCATGGCGATGAAGAGCCCTCCAGGAGATGATTCCCCTCTCCGGCAGGGTGCCGGAGGCGATCTCCTGAATCCCCCGAGATGGGATTGGCGGCGGCGGCGTCTCTGGAAGGTTTTCCGTATCATGGCTCTCGGTACTGGGGGTTTCGCGACGAAGATATATGTAGGCGAAAGGGTAGGTCAGGGGGCCACACGAGGGGCCCACACGCTAGGCCGGCGCGACCACGGCTTGGGCCGCGCCGCCCTGATGGCGTGTAACTCACACGTTCGTTGGGAACCCCAAGAGGAAGGTATGATGCGCACAGCAGCAAGTTTTCCCTCAGAAAGAAACCAAGGTTTATCGAACCAGGAGGAGCCAAGAAGCACGTTGAAGGTTGATGGCGGCGGGATGTAGTGCGGCGCAACACCAGAGATTCCGGCGCCAACGTGGAACCTGCACAACACAACCAAAGTACTTTGCCCCAACGAAACAGTGAGGTTGTCAATCTCACCGGCTTGCTGTAACAAAGGATTAACCGTATTGTGTGGAAGATGATTGTTTGCGTAAAACAAAGAGAACAAAGATTGCAGTAGATTGTATTTCAGTAAAGAGAATTGGACCGGGGTCCACAGTTCACTAGAGGTGTCTCTCCCATAAGACGAACAGCATGTTGGGTGAACAAATTACAGTTGGGCAATTGACAAATAAAGAGAGCATGACCATGCACATACATATCATGATGAGTATAGTGAGATTTAATTGGGCATTACGACAAAGTACATAGACCGTCATCCAACTGCATCTATGCCTAAAAAGTCCACCTTCAGGTTATCATCGAACCCCTCCGGTATTAAGTTGCTAACAACAGACAATTGCATTAAGTATTGCGCGTAATGTAACTAGTGACTACATCCTTGAACATAGCACTAATGTTTTATCCCTAGTGGCAACAGCACATCCATAACCTTAGTGGTTCTTGTCACTCCTCCAGATTCACAGAGGCATGAACCCACTATCGAGCATAAATACTCCCTCTTGGAGTTACTAGCATCAACTTGGCCAGAGCATCTACTAATAACGGAGAGCATGCAAGATCATAAACAACACATAAGCATAGCTTTGATAATCAACATAACAAGTATTCTCTATTCATCGGATCCCAACAAACGCAACATATAGAATTACAGATAGATGATCTTGATCATGTTAGGCAGCTCACAAGATCCGACAATGATAGCACAATGGGGAGAAGACAACCATCTAGCTACTGCTATGGACCCATAGTCCAGGGGTAGACTACTAACACATCACACCGGAGGCGACCATGGAGGCGTAGAGTCCTCCGGGAGATGATTCCCCTCTCCGGCAGGGTGCCGGAGGCGATCTCCTGGATCCCCCGAGATGGGATCGGCGGCGGCGGCGTCTCTGGAAGGTTTTCCGTATCGTGGTTCTCGATCTTGGGGTTTTCGTCACGGAGACTTTTTATAGGCGAAAGGGCAGGTCAAGAGGCGGCACGGGGCCCCACACCACAGGGCCGCGCGGCCAAGGGGGGCCGCGCCGCCCTATAGTGTGGCCCCTCCGTGGCCCCTCTTCGTCTCTCCTTCGGACTTCCGGAAGCTTCGTGAGAAAATAGGCCCCCGGGCTTTGATTTCGTCCAATTCCGAGAATATTTCCTTACTAGGATTTCTGAAACCAAAAACAGCGAGAAAACAGAATCGGCACTTCGGCATCTTGTTAATAGGTTAGTTCCATAAAATGCACGAATATGACATAAAGTGTGCATAAAACATGTAGATAACATCAATAATGTGGCATGGAACATAAGAAATTATCGATACGTCGGAGACGTATCAGCATCCCCAAGCTTAGTTCTGCTCGTCCCGAGCAGGTAAAACGATAACACAGATAATTTCTGGAGTGACATGCCATCATAATCTTGATCATACTATTTGTAAAGCATATGTAGTGAATGCAGCGATCAAAACAATGTATATGACATGAGTAAACAAGTGAATCATATAGCAAAGACTTTTCATGAATAGCACTTCAAGACAAGCATCAATAAGTCTTGCATAAGAGTTAACTCATAAAGCAATAATTCAAAGTAAAGGTATTGAAGCAACACAAAAGAAGATTAAGTTTCAGCGGTTGCTTTCAACTTGTAACATGTATATCTCATGGATATTGTCAACATAGAGTAATATAATAAGTGCAATAAGCAAGTATGTAGGAATCAATGCATAGTTCACACAAGTGTTTGCTTCTTGAGGTGGAGAGAAATAGGTGAACTGACTCAACATTGAAAGTAAAAGAATGGTCCTCATAGAGGAAAAGCATCGATTGCTATATTTGTGCTAGAGCTTTGATTTTGAAAACATGAAACAATTTTGTCAACGGTAGTAATAAAGCATATGTATCATGTAAATTATATCTTACAAGTTGCAAGCCTCATGCATAGTATACTAATAGTGCCCGCACCTTGTCCTAATTAGCTTGGACTACCGGATCATTGATACGTCTCCGACGTATCGATAATTTCTTATGTTCCATGCCACATTATTGATGTTATCTACATGTTTTATGCACACTTTATGTCATATTCGTGCATTTTCTGGAACTAACCTATTAACAAGATGCCGAAGTGCCAGTTGCTGTTTTCTGCTGTTTTTGGTTTCAGAAATCCTAGTAAGGAAATATTCTCGGAATTGGACGAAATCAAAGCCCAGGGGCCTATTTTTCCACGGAGCTTCTAGAAGACCGAAGAACACACGAAGTGGGGCCACGAGGTGGCGACACCACGTGGCGGCGCGGCCCAGGGGGGGCCCGCGCCGCCCTATGGTGTGGCCCCCTCGTCTGGCCCCCGACTCTGCCCTTCCGCCTACAAATAGCCTCCGTGACGAAAACCCCAGTACCGAGAACCACGATACGGAAAACCTTCCAGAGACGCCGCCGCCGCCGATCCCATCTCGGGGGATCCAGGAGATCGCCTCCGGCACCCTGCCGGAGAGGGGAATCATCTCCCGGAGGACTCTACGCCGCCATGGTCGCCTCCGGTGTGATGTGTGAGTAGTCTACCCCTGGACTATGGGTCCATAGCAGTAGCTAGATGGTTGTCTTCTCCCCATTGTGCTATCATTGTCGGATCTTGTGAGCTGCCTAACATGATCAAGATCATCTATCTGTAATTCTATATGTTGCGTTTGTTGGGATCCGATGAATAGAGAATACTTGTTATGTTGATTATCAAAGTTATGCTTATGTGTTGTTTATGATCTTGCATGCTCTCCGTTACTAGTAGATGCTCTGGCCAAGTAGATGCTTGTAACTCCAAGAGGGAGTACTTATGCTCGATAGTGGGTTCATGCCTGCATTGACACAGGGACGGTGACGAGAAAGTTCTAAGGTTGTGTTGTCTTTGTTGCCACTAGGGATAAAACATTGATGCTATGTCTAAGGATGTAGTTGTTGATTACATTACGCACCATACTTAATGCAATTGTCTGTTGCTTTGCAACTTAATACCGGAAGGGGTTCGGATGATAACTGAAGGTGGACTTTTTAGGCATAGATGCGGTTGG
Source organism: Lolium perenne (assembly GCF_019359855.2). Taxonomy (NCBI): domain Eukaryota; kingdom Viridiplantae; phylum Streptophyta; class Magnoliopsida; order Poales; family Poaceae; genus Lolium; species Lolium perenne. Next base: position 211,290,492 of record NC_067250.2, on the reverse strand, counting down.
ATGGCGGTCTATGTACTTTGTCGTAATGCCCAATTAAATCTCACTATACTCATCATGATATGTATGTGTATTGTTATGGTCTCTTTATTTGTCAATTGCCAAACTGTTATTTTTTCAACAAACTTGCTTTTTGTCTTATGGTAGAGACACATATATTTAACTTTTGTACCCGGTCCAATTCTCTTTACTGAAATACAATCTACTGCAATACTTGTTCTACTGTTTTCTGCAAACAATCATCTTCCACACAATACGGTTAACTCTTTGTTACAGCAAGCCGGTGAGATTGACAACCTCACTGTTTCGTTGGGGCAAAGTATCTTGGTTGTGTTGTGCAGGTTCCACGTTGGCGCCGGAATCCCTGGTGTTGCGCCGCACTACATCTCGCCGCCATCAACCTTCAACGTGCTTCTTGGCTCCTCCTGGTTCGATAAACCTTGGTTTCTTTCTGAGGGAAAACTTGCTGCTGTGCGCATCATACCTTCCTCTTGGGGTTGCCCAACGAACGTGTGAAATACACGCCATCAAGCTCTTTTTCTGGCGCCGTTGCCGGGGAACTGAAGAAAAGCTACACCACAGAGAATTGCCTCCCACGGCAACAGCTCTTTTTCTGGCGCCGTTGCCGGGGAGATCAAGACACGCTGCAAGGGGAGTCTCCACTTCTCAATCTCTTTACTTTGTTTTTGTCTTGCTTAGTTTTATTTACTACTTTGTTTGCTGCACTAAATCAAAATACAAAAAAATTAGTTGCTAGTTTTACTTTATTTGTTATCTTGTTTGCTATATCAAAAACACAAAAAAATTAGTTTACTTGCATTTACTTTATCTAGTTTGCTTTATTTACTACTACTAAAATGAGTAATCCTGAAGTTGAAGTTCGTACGTTTAAGCAACGAGGGGGAGAATGTTTGAGAGATGCTTGGTATAGAATTAGCGATGCTCATAATAGATGCACTAAGAAGCACTCCACTATTATTTTACTCAGGAATTTTTATGTTGGTATCTCTAGTTGGAATAGATATGTTCTTGATAGTCTCGCAAAAGGTGACTTCTTAAGTACCCCTGCATTAGAAGCTAGTTGCATTATTGAGAGTTTATTTGGAATACCCTCTGTTGATAAAGTTAAAACTGAAATCTCTCTTGAAGATGTTATGAAAAAATTGGAAACCATAGAGAAAAATTTTCCAAGTATTGAAGCTAAATTGGAAATATTACTTGATAAAACTGATGAACTTGATAAATCCTTAGGAGGAATTGATGAAAGAATTAGTGTCCTAGGAACTAATGCTGTCCATGATGATCAAATCAATAGGATTGACGAACTTGAAAAAGCTATGGGAACCTTGGGTTCAACATTTTCTTCTCTTAAATATAAGGAGAAAGCTTATGTGGGTAAGGAGCAAAAGTTTATGTATGTCTCTAAAGTGCCTAGACCAAAGAAGTATTATTATAGGCCTAAAATTGACAAAGCCCTTAGTACCACTATAGATGGGGGAGCTCATGATAACGATGCACCACCCTTTGATAATACTTGATGCACACTTTCTGCGCCTAGCTGAAAGGCGTTAAAGAAAAGCGCTTATGGGAGACAACCCATGTTTTTACCTACAGTACTTTGTTTTTATTTTGTGTCTTGGAAGTTGTTTACTACTGTAGCAACCTCTCCTTATCTTAGTTTTGTGTTTTGTTGTGCCAAGTTAAGCCGTTGATGGAAAAGTAAGTACTAGATTTGGATTACTGCACAGTTCCAGATTTCTTTGCTGTCACGAATCTGGGTCCACCTCCCTGTAGGTAACTCAGAAAATTAAGCCAATTTACGTGTGTGATCCTCAGATATGTACGCAACTTTCATTCAATTTGAGCATTTTCATTTGAGCAAGTCTGGTGCCATTTTAAAATTCGTCAATACGAACTGTTCTGTTTTGACAGATTCTGCCTTTTATTTCGCATTGCCTCTTTCGCTATGTTGGATGAATTTCTTTGATCCACTAATGTCCAGTAGCATTATGCAATGTCCAGAAGTGTTAAGAATGATTGTGTCACCTCTGAATATGTCAATTTATAATGTGCACTAACCCTCTAATGAGTTGTTTCGAGTTTGGTGTGGAGGAAGTTTTCAAGGATCAAGAGAGGAGTATGATGCAACATGATCAAGGAGAGTGAAAGCTCTAAGCTTGGGGATGCACCCGGTGGTTCACCCCTGCATATATCAAGAAGACTCAAGCGTCTAAGCTTGGGGATGCCCAAGGCATCCCCTTCTTCATCGACAACATTATCAGGGTCCTCCCCTGAAACTATATTTTTATTCCATCACATCTTATGTGCTTTTTCTTGGAGCGTCGGTTTGTTTTTGTTTTTGTTTTGTTTGAATAAAATGGATCCTAGCATTCACTTTATGGGAGAGAGACACGCTCCGCTGTAGCATATGGACAAGTATGTCCTTGGTTTCTACTCATAGTATTCATGGCGAAGTTTCTCCTTCGTTAAATTGTTATATGGTTGGAATTGGAAAATGATACATGTAGTAATTGCTATAAATGTTTTGGGTAATGTGATACTTGGCAATTGTTGTGCTCATGATTAAGCTCTTGCATCATATACTTTGCACCCATTAATGAAGAAATACATAGAGCATGCTAAATTTGGTTTGCATATTTGGTTTCTCTAAGGTCTAGATAATTTCTAGTATTGAGTTTGAACAACAAGGAAGACGGTGTAGAGTCTTATAATGTTTACAATATGTCTTTTATGTGAGTTTTGCTGCACCGGTTCATCCTTGTGTTTGTTTCAAATAAGCCTTGCTAGCCTAAACCTTGTATCGAGAGGGAATACTTCTCATGCATCCAAAATACTTGAGCCAACCACTATGCCATTTGTGTCCACCATACCTACCTATACTACATGGTATTTTCCAGCCATTCCAAAGTAAATTGCTTGAGTGCTACCTTTAAAATTCCATCATTCACCTATGCAATATATAGCTCATGGGACAAATAGCTTAAAAACTATTGTGGTATTGAATATGTAATTATGCACTTTATCTCTTATTAAGTTGCTTGTTGTGCGATAACCATGTTTGCGGGGAACGCCATCAACTCATTGTTGAATTTCATGTGAGTTGCTATGCATGTTCGTCTTGTGCGAAGTAAGGGCGATCTACTCTGAGTTGAATGGTTTGAGCATGCATATTGTGAGAGAAGAACATTGGGCCGCTAACCGAAGCCATGTTCCATGGTGGAAGTTTCAGTTTTGGACAAACATCCTCAAATCTCTAATGAGAAAAGAATTAATTGTTGTTGAATGCTTTAAGCATTAAAAGAGGAGTCCATTATCTGTTGTCTATGTTGTCCCGGTATGGATGTCTAAGTTGAGAATAATCAAAAGCGAGAAATCCAAATGCGAGCTTTCTCCTTAGACCTTTGTACAGGCGGCATAGAGGTACCCCTTTGTGATACTTGGTTAAAGCATATGTATTGTGGTGATAATCCAGGTAGTCCAAGCTAATAAGGACAAGGTGCGGGCACTATTAGTACACTATGCATGAGGCTTGCAACTTATAAGATATAATTTACATGATGCATATGCTTTATTACTACCGTTGACAAAATTGTTTCATGTTTTTAAAATCAAAGCTCTAGCACAAATATAGCAATCGATGCTTTTCCTCTATGAGGACCATTCTTTTACTTTCAATGTTGAGTCAGTTCACCTATTTCTCTCCACCTCAAGAAGCAAACACTTGTGTGAACTGTGCATTGATTCCTACATACTTGCTTATTGCACTTATTATATTACTCTATGTTGACAATATCCATGAGATATACATGTTACAAGTTGAAAGCAACCGCTGAAACTTAATCTTCTTTTGTGTTGCTTCAATACCTTTACTTTGAATTATTGCTTTATGAGTTAACTTTTATGCAAGACTTATTGATGCTTGTCTTGAAGTGCTATTCATGAAAAGTCTTTGCTATATGATTCACTTGTTTACTCATGTCATACACATTGTTTTGATCGCTGCATTCACTACATATGCTTTACAAATAGTATGATCAAGATTATGATGGCATGTCACTCCAGAAATTATCTGTGTTATCGTTTTACCTGCTCGGGACGAGCAGAACTAAGCTTGGGGATGCTGATACGTCTCCGACGTATCGATAATTTCTTATGTTCCATGCCACATTATTGATGTTATCTACATGTTTTATGCACACTTTATGTCATATTCGTGCATTTTCTGGAACTAACCTATTAACAAGATGCCGAAGTGCGATTCTTTGTTTTCTGCTGTTTTTGGTTTCAGAAATCCTAGTAAGGAAATATTCTCGGAATTGGACGAAATCAAAGCCCAGGGGCCTATTTTTCCACGGAGCTTCCAGAAGACCGAAGAACACACGAAGTGGGGCCACGAGGTGGCGACACCACGTGGCGGCGCGGCCCAGGGGGGCCCGCGCCGCCCTATGGTGTGGCCCCCTCGTCTGGCTCCCGACTCTGCCCTTCCGCCTACAAATAGCCTCCGTGACGAAAACCCCAGTACCGAGAACCACGATACGGAAAACCTTCCAGAGACGCCGCCGCCGCCGATCCCATCTCGGGGGATCCAGGAGATCACCTCCGGCACCCTGCCGGAGAGGGGAATCATCTCCCGGAGGACTCTATGCCGCCATGGTCGCCTCCGGTGTGATGTGTGAGTAGTCTACCCCTGGACTATGGGTCCATAGCAGTAGCTAGATGGTTGTCTTCTCCCCATTGTGCTATCATTGTCGGATCTTGTGAGCTGCCTAACATGATCAAGATCATCTATCTGTAATTCTATATGTTGCGTTTGTTGGGATCCGATGAATAGAGAATACTTGTTATGTTGATTATCAAAGTTATGCTTATGTGTTGTTTATGATCTTGCATGCTCTCCGTTACTAGTAGATGCTCTGGCCAAGTAGATGCTTGTAACTCCAAGAGGGAGTACTTATGCTCGATAGTGGGTTCATGCCTGCATTGACACCGGGGACGTGTGAGAAAGTTCTAAGGTTGTGTTGTGCTGTTGCCACTAGGGATAAAACATTGATGCTATGTCTAAGGATGTAGTTGTTGATTACATTACGCACCATACTTAATGCAATTGTCTGTTGCTTTGCAACTTAATACTGGAAGGGGTTCGGATGATAACCTGAAGGTGGACTTTTTAGGCATAGATGCAGTTGGATGGCGGTCTATGTACTTTGTCGTAATGCCCAATTAAATCTCACTATACTCATCATGATATGTATGTGCATTGTCATGCTCTCTTTATTTGTCAATTGCCCAACTGTAATTTGTTCACCCAACATGCTGTTCGTCTTATGGGAGAGACACCTCTAGTGAACTGTGGACCCCGGTCCAATTCTCTTTACTGGAATACAATCTACTGCAATACTTGTTCTACTGTTTTCTGCAAACAATCATCTTCCACACAATACGTTTAACTCTTTGTTACAGCAAGCCGGTGAGATTGACAACCTCACTGTTTCGTTGGGGCAAAGTATCTTGGTTGTGTTGTGCAGGTTCCACGTTGGCGCCGGAATCCCTGGTGTTGCGCCGCACTACATCTCGCCGCCATCAACCTTCAACGTGCTTCTTGGCTCCTCCTGGTTCGATAAACCTTGGTTTCTTTCTGAGGGAAAACTTGCTGCTGTGCGCATCATACCTTCCTCTTGGGGTTGCCCAACGAACGTGTGAAATACACGCCATCAATCATCACAATGCATTGTTTTTACCAAGTGTCACAAAGGGGTACCTCTATGCCGCCTGTACAAAGGTCTAAGGAGAAAGCTCGCATTGGATTTCTCGCTATTGATTATTCTTCAACTTAGACATCCATACCGGGACAACATAGACAACAGATAATGGACTCCTCTTTTATGCATAAGCATATAACAACAATTAATAATTTTCTCATTTGAGATTTGAGGATTGTTGTCCAAAACTGAAACTTCCACCATGGAACATGGCTTTAGTTAGCGGCCCAATGTTCTTCTCTAACATATGCATGCTTAACCCTATGGTGGTAGATCTCTCTTACTTCAGACAAGACGAACATGCATAGCAACTCACATGAAATTCAACAAAGAGTAGTTGATGGCGTCCCCAGTAAACATGGTTATCGCACAACAAGCAACTTAATAAGAGATAAAGTGCATAATTACATATTCAATACCACAATAGTTTAAAGCTATTTGTCCCATGAGCTATATATTGCAAAGGTGAATGATGGAATTTTAAAGGTAGCACTCAAGCAATTTACTTTGGAATGGCGGAAAATACCATGTAGTAGGTAGGTATGGTGGACACAAATGGCATAGTGGTTGGCTCAAGTATTTTGGATGCATGAGAAGTATTCCCTCTCGATACAAGGTTTAGGCTAGCAAGGCTTATTTGAAACAAACACAAGGATGAACCGGTGCAGCAAAACTCACATAAAAGACATATTGAAAACATTATAAGACTCTACACCGTCTTCCTTGTTGTTCAAACTCAATACTAGAAATTATCTAGACCTTAGAGAAACCAAATATGCAAACCAAATTTTAGCATGCTCTATGTATTTCTTCATTAATGGGTGCAAAGCATATGATGCAAGAGCTTAATCATGAGCACAACAATTGCCAAGTATCACATTACCCAAGACATTTATAGCAATTACTACATGTATCATTTTCCAATTCCAACCATATAACAATTTAACGAAGGAGAAACTTCGCCATGAATACTATGAGTAGAAACCAAGGACATACTTGTCCATATGCTACAGCAGAGCGTGTATCTCTCCCATAAAGTGAATGCTAGGATCCATTTTATTCAAACAAAACAAAAACAAAAACAAACCGACGCTCCAAGAAAAAGCACATAAGATGTGATGGAATAAAAATATAGTTTCAGGGAGGAACCTGATAATGTTGTCGATGAAGAAGGGGATGCCTTGGGCATCCCCAAGCTTAAACAGCTTGAGTCTTCTTGATATATGCAGGGGTGAACCACCGGGTGCATCCCCAAGCTTAGAGCTTTCACTCTCCTTGATCATGTTGCATCATATTCCTCTCTTGATCCTTGAAAACTTCCTCCACACCAAACTCGAAACAACTCATTAGAGGGTTAGTGCACATTATAAATTGACATATTCAGAGGTGACACAATCATTCTTAACACTTCTGGACATTGCATAATGCTACTGGACATTAATGGATCAAAGAAATTCATCCAACATAGCGAAAGAGGCAATGCAAAATAAAAGGCAGAATCTGTCAAAACAGAACAGTTCGTATTGACGAATTTTAAAATGGCATCAGACTTGCTCAAATGAAAATGCTCAAATTGAATGAAAGTTGCGTACATATCTGAGGATCATGCACGTAAATTGGCTTAATTTTCTGAGTTACCTACAGGGAGGTGGACCCAGATTCGTGACAGCAAAGAAATCTGGAACTGTGCAGTAATCCAAATCTAGTACTTACTTTTCTATCAACGGCTTAACTTGGCACAACAAAACACAAAACTAAGATAAGGAGAGGTTGCTACAGTAGTAAACAACTTCCAAGACACAAAATAAAAACAAAGTACTGTAGGTAAAAACATGGGTTGTCTCCCATAAGCGCTTTTCTTTAACGCCTTTCAGCTAGGCGCAGAAAGTGTGTATCAAGTATTATCAAGAGATGGTGCATCGTTATCATGAGCTCCCCCATCCATAGTGGTACTAAGGGCTTTGTCAATTTTAGGTCTATAATAATACTTCTTTGGTCTAGGCACTTTAGAGACATACATAAACTTTTGCTCCTTACCCACATAAGCTTTCTCCTTATATTTAAGAGAAGAAAATGTTGAACCCAAGGTTCCCATAGCTTTTTCAAGTTCATCAATCCTATTGATTTGATCATCATGGTCAGCATTAGTTCCTAGGACACTAATTCTTTCATCAATTCCTCCTAAGGATTTATCAAGTTCATCAGTTTTATCAAGTAATATTTCCAATTTAGCTTCAATACTTGGAAAATTTTTCTCTATGGTTTCCAATTTTTTCATAACATCTTCAAGAGAGATTTCAGTTTTAACTTTATCAACAGGGGGTATTCCAAATAAGCTCTCAATAATGCAACTAGCTTCTAATGCAGGAGTACTTAGGAAGTCACCTTTTGCGAGACTATCAAGAACATATCTATTCCAGCTAGATATACCAACATAAAAATTCCTGAGTAAAATAATGGTGGAGTGCTTCTTAGTGCATCTATTATGAGCATCGCTAATTCTATACCAAGCATCTCTCAAACATTCTCCCCCTCGTTGCTTAAACGTGCGAACTTCAACTTCAGGATTACTCATTTTAGTAGCAGTAAATAAAGCAAACTAGATAAAGTAAATGCAAGTAAACTAATTTTTTTTTTGTGTTTTTGATATAGCAAACAAGATAGCAAGTAAAGTAAAACTAGCAACTAATTTTTTTGTATTTTGATTTAGTGCAGCAAACAAAGTAGTAAATAAAACTAAGCAAGACAAAAACAAAGTAAAGAGATTGAGAAGTGGAGACTCCCCTTGCAGCGTGTCTTGATCTCCCCGGCAATGGCGCCAGAAAATATGCTTGATGGCGTGTAACTCACACGTTCGTTGGGAACCCCAAGAGGAAGGTATGATGCGCACAGCAGCAAGTTTTCCCTCAGAAAGAAACCAAGGTTTATCGAACCAGGAGGAGCCAAGAAGCACGTTGAAGGTTGATGGCGGCGGGATGTAGTGCGGCGCAACACCAGAGATTCCGGCGCCAACGTGGAACCTGCACAACACAACCAAAGTACTTTGCCCCAACGAAACAGTGAGGTTGTCAATCTCACCGGCTTGCTGTAACAAAGGATTAACCGTATTGTGTGGAAGATGATTGTTTGCAGAAAACAGTAGAACAGTATTGCAGTAGATTGTATTTCAGTAAAGAGAATTGGACCGGGGTCCACAGTTCACTAGAGGTGTCTCTCCCATAAGACGAACAGCATGTTGGGTGAACAAATTACAGTTGGGCAATTGACAAATAAAGAGAGCATGACCATGCACATACATATCATGATGAGTATAGTGAGATTTAATTGGGCATTACGACAAAGTACATAGACCGTCATCCAACTGCATCTATGCCTAAAAAGTCCACCTTCAGGTTATCATCCGAACCCCCTCCAGTATGAAGTTGCTAACAACAGACAATTGCATTAAGTATTGCGCGTAATGTAACTAGTGACTACATCCTTGAACATAGCACTAATGTTTTATCCCTAGTGGCAATAGCACATCCATAACCTTAGTGGTTCTTGTCACTCCTCCAGATTCACGGAGACATGAACCCACTATCGAGCATAAATACTCCCTCTTGGAGTTACTAGCATCAACTTGGCCAGAGCATCTACTAATAACGGAGAGCATGCAAGATCATAAACAACACATAAGCATAGCTTTGATAATCAACATAACAAGTATTCTCTATTCATCGGATCCCAACAAACGCAACATATAGAATTACAGATAGATGATCTTGATCATGTTAGGCAGCTCACAAGATCCGACAATGATAGCACAATGGGGAGAAGACAACCATCTAGCTACTGCTATGGACCCATAGTCCAGGGGTAGACTACTCACACATCACACCGGAGGCGACCATGGCGGCGTAGAGTCCTCCGGGAGATGATTCCCCTCTCCGGCAGGGTGCCGGAGGCGATCTCCTGGATCCCCCGAGATGGGATCGGCGGCGGCGGCGTCTCTGGAAGGTTTTCCGTATCGTGGTTCTCGTGCGGGGTTTTCGTCACGGAGACTTTTATAGGCGAAAGGGCAGGTCAAGAGGCGGCACGGGGCCCCACACCACAGGGCCGCGCGGCCAAGGGGGCCGCGCCGCCTATAGTGTGGCCCCTCCGTGGCCCCTCTTCGTCTCTCCTTCGGACTTATGGACGCTTCGTGAGAAATTAGGCCCCTGGGCTTGGATTTCGTCCAATTCCGAGAATATTTCCTTACTAGGATTTCTGACACCAAAAACAGCAGAAAACAGACAGCGGCACTTCGGCATCTTGTTAATAGGTTAGTTCCAGAAAATGCACGAATATGACATAAAGTGTGCATAAAACATGTAGATAACATCAATAATGTGGCATGGAACATAAGAAATTATCGATACGTCGGAGACGTATCACGCCCTGTTGTGTGGCCACCTCGTGGCCCCACTTCCTATCTCCTCCGGTCTTCTGCAAGCTTCGTGGAAAAATACGACCCTGGGCGTTGATTTCGTCCAATTCCGAGAATATTTCCTTACTAGGATTTCTGAAACCAAAAACAGCAGAAAACATCAACTGGCTCTTCGGCATCTCGTCAATAGGTTAGTGCCGGAAAATGCATAATAATGACATAAAGTGTGTATAAAACATGTGAGTATCATCAATAAAGTAGCATGGAACATAAGAAATTATAGATACGTTTGAGACGTATCAAGCATCCCCAAGCTTAGTTCCTACTCGCCCTCGAGTAGGTAAACGATAACAAAGATAATTTCTGAAGTGACATGCTATCATAATTTTGATCAATACTATTGTAAGCACATGAGATGAATGCAGCGATTCGAAGCAATTATGAAGATAATGAGTAAACAAATGAATCATATAGCAAAGACTTTTCATGAATAGTACTTTCAAGACAAGCATCAATAAGACTTGCATAAGAGTTACTCATAAAGCAATAAATTCAAAGTAAATGCATTGAAGCAACACAAAGGAAGATATAAGTTTCAACGGTTGCTTTCAACTTCAACATATTTATCTCATGGATAATTGTCAACACAAAGTAATATAACAAGTGCAATAGGTAAACATGTAAGAATCAATGCACACAGTTTACACAAGTGTTTGCTTCTAAGATAGAAGGAATAGGTAAACTGACTCAACAATAAAGTAGAAGAAAGGACCTTCGCAGAGGGAAGCATGGATTACTATTTTTGTGCTAGAGCTTTTCATTTTGAAAACAAGAAACAATTTTGTCAACGGTAGTAATAAAGCATATGTGTTATGTATAAGATATCCTATAAGTTGCAAGCCTCGTGCATAGTATACTAATAGTGCTCGCACCTTGTCCTAATTAGCTTGGATTAACACGGATTATCATTGCATAGCATATGTTTCAACCAAGTGTCACAAAGGGGTACCTCTATGCCGCCTGTACAAGGGTCTAAGGAGAAGGTTGGCATTGGATTTCTCGCTTTTGATCATTCTCAACTTAGACACCCATACCGGGACAACATAGACAACAGATAATGGACTCCTCTTTTAATGCTTAAGCATTCAACAACAGGTAATATTCTCATAAGAGATTGAGGTTTTGTGTCCAAACTGAAACTTCCACCATGAATCATGGCTTTAGTTAGCGGCCCAATGTTCTTCTCTAACAGTACGCATACTCAAACCATTTGATCATGAAAATCGCCCTTACTTCAGACAAGACGAACATGCATAGCAACTCACATGATATTCAACAAAGGTAAAAGTTGATGGCGTCCCCAGAAACATGGTTACCGCTCAACAAGCAACTTATTAAGAAATAAGACACATAAGTACATATTCTTCACCACAATAGTTTTTAAGGCTATTTGTCCCATGAGCTATATATTGTAAAGGCAAAGAATAGAAATTTAAAGGTAGCACTCAAGTAATGTACTTTGGAATGGCAGAAAAATACCATGTGGTAGGTAGGTATGGTGGACACAAATGGCATAGTATTTGGCTCAAGGATTTGGATGCACGAGAAGAATTCCTCTCAATACAAGGCTAGGCTAGCAAGGTTGTTTGAAACAAACTCAAGTATGAAATGGTGCAGCAAAGCTCACATATGAACATATTGTAGGTATTATAAGACTTTACATTGTCTCCTTGTTGTTCAAACGCCTTAACTAGAAAATATCTAGACTCTAGAGATCAATCATGCAAACCAAATTTTAACAAGCTCTATGTAGTTATTCATTAATGAGTACAAGGTACATGATGCAAGAGCTTAAACATGATCTATATGAGCACAACAATTGCCAAGTATCACATTATTCAAGACATTAAACCATTTACCACATGCGGCATTTTCCGTTTCCAACCATATAACAATGAATGAAATAGTCCAACTTTCGCAATGAACATTAAAGATAAAGCTAAGAACACATGTGTTCATACGAAACAGCGGAGCGTGTCTCTCTCCCAAACAAAGAATGCTAGGATCCGATCTTATTCAAACAAAAGCAAAAATAAAAACAAACAGATGCTCCAAGCAAAGCACATAAGATGTGACTGAATAAAAATATAGTTTCATTAGAGGAACCTAATAATGTTGTCGATGAAGAAGGGATGCCTTGGGCATCCCCAACCTTAGATGCTTGGGTCTTCTTAAAATATGCAGGGATGAACCACGGGGGCATCCCCAAGCTTTGACTTTTCACTCTTCTTGATCATATTGTATCATCCTCCTCTCTTGACCCTTGAAAACTTCCTCCACACCAAACTCGAAACAAACTCATTAGAGGGTCAGTGCATAATTCATATATTCAGAGGTGACATAATCATTCTTAACACTTCTGGACATTGCACAAAGCTACTGAAAGTTAATGGAACAAAGAAATCCATCAAACATAGCAAAACAGGCAATGCGAAATAAAGGCAGAATCTGTCAAAACAGAACAGTCCGTAAAGACGGATTTTTAAGAGGCACCAGACTAGCTCAGATGAAAATGCCCAAATTGAATGAAAGTTGCGTACATACCTGAGGATCACGCACGTAAATTGGCAGATTTTTCTGAGTTACCTACAGAGAACCCTGCCCAGATTCGTGACAGCAAGAAATCTGTTTCTGCGCAGTAATCCAAATCTAGTATTGACTTTACTATCAAAGACTTTACTTGGCACAACAATGCAATAAAATAAAGATAAGGAGAGGTTGCTACAGTAGTAACAACTTCCAAGACTCAAATATAAAACAAAGTACTGTAGTAAAATGATGGGTTGTCTCCCATAAGCGCTTTTCTTTAACGCCTTTCAGCTAGGCGCAGAAAGTGTGAATCAAGTATTATCAAGAGATGAAGCATTAACAGAGGGGTTTGGAGTTTTCTCAACTATACATGTTATCTTATCTATGTAAGTTTCAGAGGCTCCTTTTTCATTACTCTTAGGCTTGCTATTCTCATCAAACAAATTTTCAGGAACAAGCCAACCATAGTTATTTTCTAGAGCTTCATGCATTCCTAGGAGCTTACTAGGTATCGGTACTTTAATCTCCCCTCCATCATTAACATTATTAGTGTACTTTACTCTATCAATGTCCATCTTTTCAAGGGTACTAGCAAAGTTGGTGTAAGAACCAAGCATCTTATATTTAATAAAGACTTTTCTAGCCTCTCTTGCTACACCACCAAATTCTTTAAGAAGGGTCTCTAAAACAAAATCTTTCTTTTCCCCTTCTTCCATATCACTGAGTGTAAGAAACATATGTTGAATTATAGGATTGAGATTAACAAATTTAGTTTCCAACATGCGTACTAAAGAGGCAGCAGCAATTTCATAAGTGGGAGCAAGTTCTACCAAGTGTCTATCTTCAAAATCTTCAACCTTACTAACATGAGTGAAAAATGCTTCTATATGAATGTGTTGCGGTCAGAAACCCACCGGCGAGCAGCGACGGGCAACACCGTAGAGCCGGGAGGCTCCCAGGATTGCGGCTGACCCTGGTCCCTCAGGCGACGGCCCGCAAAGCCTTCTGGTACACGCGTCCTGGTGCTTACGAGGGCGTGCCACCTGACCTATACCTGGTCAGGAAGGTGATGGATTGCTTCGACTAATTTCCTGCATGGCAAACACGTAAACATTAAATACGAGCCCCGATCGGCTCTTAAATTGTTCTGTGGATCGGCTCAAAGAGCCGATTGCCCCATGGTTCATGTTAAATTTATAAGGACATGGGGATCATGCTTTATCGATATCAAGCTAAACTAATCTATGATAGTCTAGGGTTTTCACCGTATAATCGGAACATCCTATGCGTAGTTGAGCCTAGCAGATACGTAAGATAACGGAAAACCAGCCCTAAAGAGGCCTAAAAACCAATGTAAATTTGATCCCCGGAACAATCCCTCTAGAGCTTAATAAACCACACCTCACGCACTACCGGATCATTCAACCCGTTTATAAGGCCTAACCATACAGATATCAAACCAATCCTTGAGGAATAAGGAGCAACTATAACGGATCAGATCTACTAAATAACGATTAAGCAAGATGCTGCCCCTACACCTGAGATAGGTGTAAGGGCAGCTAGATATCAAGGGGTAGCGTAACTAAACAATTGCATCGTGAAAGCATTGTGATCAACCCCAAAACACCTAAGATAAGGGTGTTGCTCGCCATCAAAAAGGCTTCAGCACGAGCAACACCAATAACGAATAAACTGATACTGCCTAGATCGCAAGATGCGATCTAGGCAGCATGTTGCTTACCCGGGAGAAACCCTCGAAACAAGGGGTGGCGATACGCCTAGATTGATTTGTTGTGAACGTGTTTGTTTTTTTTCTCAATAACCCTAGATACATATTTATAGTCCGTAGACTTTCTAACATGGGAATAATCCCAACCGTGCACGAGCCAAATTCTATCTAACCGACACGTATCCTACTATATTTACAGATACACGGGCAAACTAGCCCAAACTTTGTATACAAGGCCGATTCATGTATATCTTCCGTGTATATTCTTCAAGCCCATCTTAATCGCGGCCCACCTCTGATCCGATCAAATTCTGGTGATAACACATGCCCCCCTGGTTTTGGAAACGATAATTCCAAAATCACTCTGCTTTTTCTTCGTCGGGTCATGTCGTGGCAGAGCAGAACCGTCGCAGTATCCTTCATCATGATGCCTTGCCTTATCAACTTCTCTGCAAGATTTGATAGCTTTAACATCACTTCCTCGGAAACCGTAGTGGCATTAAATCTCCACTATACCCCCCTTATTTAACCGTGCCGAACGGCTCGCCTCTTCATCCCCTTGTTCAGTTCCAACCATCGGCACCAAAAAACCCTCTTTCCCTGTAGCAATGTCTTCCTCTTCCTCCATCTCATCAGGCCTCTCTTTCCAATCTTCTTCCTCGAGCGAGCAAGAGTGGGACTTTGACTACGTGCCAGATGGCCCACCCGAGGCCCTCGTCGGATCAGATGGTGACTTACCCCTGACCGATGGGGAGGACGACCTCCAGTTCCTCATCAAAGGGGAGCTGGAGAGCGAGAGCGAGGACGACCTCCACTCCTGGGCGAACTCCACCTCCTCCGACGAGGAGGAGGAAGAAGAAGAAGAGGAGGAAAAGGAGGAAGAGGAGGAGGATGACTCCTCCTCCTCCGCTGGGTATCCGCCGGCGAAGCGCTTCCGCGCTTGGGCGGACAGCGAAGACGATGATGATGACGAGGAGGAAGAGGTTCCGGCCGAGGGCTGGGTCAGCAGCGACGAGGAACTCTCCGGAAGCAGCGCCGACGGCAGCTACGATGCCGACGACGAGGCCAGCGAGGATTAGTAGTGTAGGATTAGTAGTTCCCGAGCAATCGGCTCTTCTTTTGCTCTTCCTCTCTTGAGCAATCGGCTCCTCATTGTAAAAAACCCCTCTTATTAATGAAGAAGTGCTTCCAGTTAATTTTGCCGATAGTCAAAGTCAAACAATCCCCAAAAGAGCCGATGGCATCGCATCGGCCTCTACCATAAAACACGAGTAAGGCCAACCTGATTGCCCCTCCAAACGGTAACCTGCGGCCTCCGTCTGAGAAAGCAAACTCAGATCCCCAAAATCGCCGCCCAAGCAGCTCCACGGATCTCAGATCTCAACCGCGCCGTCCCAACTCCGCAATGCATCAAATGGCGGAATCATCCAACGCCAACGCCATGGTCTCCGGTCTGAAGGTAATCCTTAACCGCTTCTTCGCCATTCGAATCAATGTTAGGATTAAACAGCAAACACCTGAATTAACGTCCTATTCCGTTATTAATTTTAGGTTTCAGACATCCTGCTGCCGCATCCTTCTCTCCCAAATTATATGTGTCTTGGCCCCCGTTCTTCCGAGAGTCCCGCTCACTTAATCTCATGCGAGGCCAATAGAATCCCCTTCGTGAACCAGAATTTAGATCTGACTTCCTGGGCCGACTGCCTGCGAGCCTGGCCTAATCCTCCTGAAAGTTGGGTGGCATGGTACAGTAGAGTATCTAAAACCCATTATGCCACCTGGGAAACGATAGGGATAGCCGATGCTTTGTCATTATCATTGTCTCCTCTTGAAAAGAATGAGAACATTCTGAAAACCATCGGCTACTTTTGCTGATGCACTGAATTGCTTCATGTTCGGCCATGGCCCCATGACACCAACTCTGCTGGACGTGGCCATGATCACAGGCCTGGACATTGCATCCTCAAGCCCCTCTGCCTTTAAGTTGCCAAAGGTCCCTTTCACCCTTTCCTCTAAAACAGAGTGTACAAGCTGGGGCGCCTACCTCAGGCGTTATATGAAAACCAAAGGCCCTGTAACAGAGATAGAGCACACGGCCTTCTTGAACTTCTGGCTGGAGCACTTCATATTCTGTGGTCCTTCACTCGCCCCAACCAAGAATTACCTTTCCCTGGCCTATGAACTCGCCAAAGGCACTCAACTTGGCCTTGGCAAACTGTTCCTTGGAGAGGTCTATCGATCTCTTCAACTGATGTCTGTCAAACAGTTCTCCCAAAAGACAGTTAAAACAGGAGGCCCCTGGTGGTTTATTCAGTTATGGGCTCAGCTGTACTTTCAGAACCAGATCCCAAACTTCCCACCTTTGGCCACCTGCACCTTCCCAGATGCTAATGGGAAGGAGATCCGATGCACTAGCTATGGCCAAGCTCTGTATAGCCTCCCAGGCAGCAGGCTGATCCCTAAGGAAGCAGCAGAGTGGTTCAAGATTTTCTTCCAAGGCTTGGGCAACCCCCTGTTCTTCCCTTATACTGAATCGGAGAACTTTGAGAATCCAGTCTCCTTCCGGTTAGACAGCTTTGCCGATGACGCTAGCACCCGGCACTTGTACTCTATCATGATCCGTCCTTGCTTTCTCCCAGTTGGCATGAGTACCTCTAACAGGATCATCAAGCCTGGTTATGAGTCTTACCAACCGGTGGTAGTAGCCCGGCAGCTTGGTCTCGGGCAAGTGCCCCCACACTTCTTTCTCCACCACCTGACAGCAAGCAGAGCTGAACTGCCTGACATCCTTACTGGCCAAAGGTGCTATACCTTCTTTGACGCTCTGGCCATTCCAATTCCTCACAACCTCTGTTTCACCATCACTACCGATGGTTTCGAGACTTGGTGGTCCATGTGGAAGACCCACGCCTTCAGAAGAGCTCTAGGACCGTTGCTGAAGCAACTTGATGCCGAATATGACGTTCCTGCACACCAGGTACCATTACATATAAATTTCTTGCACTGGCTCATGATGATTGTCTGAAACCTGGCTCTATCTCTTGGCAGCAACAAGATGGCCCAGAGCCCGCGCAAGCCGATGGCTCCCCCTTCAAATTCCTTCCACCAGCCCCGGTGGTTCTCTTCTGCCAGAGCTCGCCACCCCTGAAGAAGGTCATAATGCAGAGCCAGCCAATTTCACCGAAATCGGCTCCCAAGAGTAAAGCATCCTCGGGGCCAGTTGCCCCCCGAGCCTCAACCCAGGCGAGGAAGGCAGTGAGGAAAGTAGCTGCCAGAAAGACCCTGAAGCGCAAAGCTCCTGTCCAAGAAAGCTTGCATGTAAGCTGACTCGTGCCTTGACTAAATTTATCTGTCCTCCCAGTCTTTTGCAACATGCTTGTACTTCTTTTTACAGACTTCCACCGAAGAGAACTCTAGCGGGGAGGCACAGTCCAGCCAAAGGGACTCGAACCCGGGCAACTCCGGGAGATCCACCACACAGAGTCAGACGGACTCGCCAGCGTCGACTTCTAGGAAAAGGTCGACTCCCGAGCCTGTTGCTCCTCAAGCTCCGATCAAAATAGGGTCACGCGTGAAGCGTCGATGCATCAAAAGGGCTCACAAAGACCCACGAGTTTCCTCGCCAAGCCAGGAGGTTTCAAATGTAATTACTTCACCAGTTCATATTTCATGCCGTCCCATTGCTACTTGGATCGGCTCACCATTTCTTTTGCAGACTAATGAGACCTCTAGCGGGGACGTTGAAGAGGTACTGATGCCAGGCGCCACGCTAGACCTAGCCACCTCGACGAGCGTGGCTGACCAAGTGGCTAACCTAGCCAAGTCCACGGAAAAGCCGATTATCACAACATCGGCTGCTCCTCCTACTTTGGGAGAGGTACACTCCACTCCCTTGGCTCTACCCTTTCCTTTGTTGTATACTAATACTGCTCTTGTTCGTCTGTCAGGGTTGTGATCTTTCAAGCTTGCTGACGTTCGATCCTGAATCCATCGAACCAGCTACTTCCAAGGCAGGTGAAGAGCCAAATCCTAGCACGGTCCATGGTCCACTCCAGCGTCTCAAGGCTTTGCTCTCCTCCTCAGTTGAGACCCTTGTTGAAAACCCCGAGGCAGTCAAGGGCATCCTCGAAGACATCCAGCCACATCTCCCGGTGACACTGCAGGTGAAGCTTTGGCCAGCTGTGACTCTGTCGGTCTTCAGGTCAAGGGTGCAATCGGCTCGTCAAAGAATTACCCTTCGTCACGCCCAGCTTCCGTTGAGAGCCGATATTGCAGACAAGTGTCAACGGATCAACGAGAAAAAGGCTGCTTTAGACGCCAAAACTGACACTTCTGCCAATAGTGCCGAACTCGAGACCCTGCGTAAGGAACTGGAGAACCTTGAAGAGAGGGTCAGGGTGACCAAGCAGCTTATCCAAGACAAGGAAACCCTCATTGCCCGCTCTCAAGAGGAAGCAAAAGGCCTCACAGCCGATCTGGAGACCGATCTGGCTGAAATTCGTGCCCTGAGCAATCAGCTGGTGACGGGCAAAGACGAGGACGACGAGGCTGAGATTGCCGAGGTGGATTGTATCCGTGCTGATGCCCTTCACGCCCTCAACGCGTTTCTTCAGTAGAGCCTCTCTGTGTAAACTGATAAATGTTTTGCTGAACTTGTACCTCTAGAGTCGATGGCTATGCATCGGCTTTTTACTTGTATACTGTTGTCTTCGCATATTGTCTCAAGTCGATGTCTGTGCATCGGCTGTGACTTGCATGTACATTTTTTTTTACTTGCCGATTTTTCTGTCGGCCCCCAATATTCCACCGCCCATGTATCGCACATGTTCATCCGATTAGGTGCCCCCCGAGCCGAATCTGTCAGGTGACTGCAGATATCGGCTCTGTAGTTAGCCAAGGCACTGTACTTGAACACTGGCTCCATCAGGACCAATGTTGACTTCTTCCAGCTCATCCGCTGATGTAAACCCATACCCCAGCTTTCCATCGCCTGCTAGATCAATGCTGAACACCGGTAAAATGCATGTTGAGGATAATTTTGGCCGATCGCTAGAATCGGCCTCCTTTTTCATTGCAATGCTCAATGAGGGTTTACAACTTCTTGGTGCTTCACTATGGCTACGTGACGCGCTTGAGGTAAGATAACTACTTTTCATATTTTGGGGCCGATCGCGGGGATCGGCCTTGCCACGTACGTCTAGTGCCTTAAATCTTGCTACTCTGTCAGGCCGGTGGATAAGACCAGCCTCACTCCGTTTTTTGAAGCTTCGATGCGTTCACAGCCGTCCAAACTGATTCCAGAGAGCGGCTCTTGGTCGTCTGCATCCCAAATATTCATGGCAGCTAGTGAGATCGTGATTGAGTCATCTACCTGAACAACCTCCACTTCATCTCCATCCCACTGTATGATGCATTGGTGCATTGTGGATGGAATGCAACAGTTAGCGTGAATCCAATCCCTTCCAAACAGGACAGCGTAGGTGCTTTTGCTGTCGACGATGAAGAACGAGGTAGGGATGGTTTTTCGACCTACGGTCAGATCTACATTCAGAACACCTTTTGCTTCTGATGCTTGGCCGTTGAAATCGCTTAATGTGACGTTGGTCTTGATCAGATCGTCGTTGGAACGTCCCAAACGTCGTAGCATGGAATACGGCATTATGTTGACTGCCGCTCCCGTGTCAACCAACATCTTGCTGACAGGCTGCCCATCGATATAACCTTTTAGGTATAGAGCTTTCAAATGCATGTAGCTCCTCTCTCGTGGCTTCTCAAAGATCACTGGCCGTGGACCGCAGTCGAATTGAGCCACCGATACTTCCTCATCGTTTGGAGCACAAAACTCTGACGGGAGTATGAACACCATGTTTGTATCAGCCGATGCCTCTGCATCGGCTTTTGTCTATTTGGGGCGCCACACTTTCTTTGGTGGGCGCGTCTCCGTCTCCAACGTTTGCTGAATTTTCACGGCCAGATCGGGCCGTGCTTTCCTCAACGTGTACAGGTACTGCGCCTCGGCTTCCTCCAGATTTCGTAGCCGCTGCACCCTACGCTTTTGAGAATGGCTGAGTCCATCAGGGCACCACCTTGGCTGGTGGTACCTATCTTCTTCTTCATCTGACTCCTCAAAGTCTTCATCTTGAGATGACTCAGCTCGTTTGTTCTGAGGTGGGAGAGGCCCTAGACGCTTGAACACTGAAACTTCATTTGTTCCCTTCCTTTGCTGTCTACACTCTGGGCAGTTCTCGATTGTGGGTAATCGGCTCATTCCTGAGTCCCAGCAGTGTTTAAAGAAAGGACAGTTCCAATGCATACCCATGTCTTCTTGCTCTCTTGACCTCCCTCTAGTGTGACGCTCATACCCGTCGTTGTCTCTATCATATCGACGATACTTCCTGTCATCTGTATCAGACTGACGATATCTCTCATCATCTACGCCGTAGCGCCGACGTCGGTCATACTGCTGCTCATATTTGTTAAGGAGATGCGCGGAGAGTGGTCGTTGATATCGCACGCTTCTCACTTCTTCCTCGGTCAAGTATCGTCTGTCATCATATCGGGGCCGGTCGCGTGGATCGGCCTCCTCTTTATCCTTGCCACGGGCGTGAGCGCTACCGCTTTATCCTTTCCATGGCGGTTCACCAGCCCGGCCATGTTGACATCAAAAGAGAAACCTGGCTCGCATCTTATGGAGTGACTGAGATCCACCATGTTGACGCCAGGAAACGGATGTGTGTCTACTTTCATGGCAAATTGTCCGAAGATTAATCGGCCTGATTCTATTGCCATCTGAATTTGTGTGCGCAATACTTTGCAGTCGTTGGTGGCGTGGGTGAACGTGTGATGCCATTTGCAGTATGGCCTGCCATTCATCTCTTGTGACATAGGGATCTTGTGGCCTTCGGGTAACTTCAGTTGTTTCTCTTTCAGCAGCAAATCAAAAATCTGCTCAGTTTTGCTTAAATCAAAGTCAAACCCTTTTGGAGGCCCTGGTTGTTTCACCCATTTGCAAGACACGGGGTTTGCCCCCCGAGCCCATTCAGCTCCAGCTACTTCTAGGTCTGGTGTAGGATCTTCAGTTTCTTCCATCTCAACCAGCCCTATCGGACGCTTGAACTTATCTTGGTACAATTCAGGGTGTCGCTGCTCATATGATGTGAGTTTCTGCACCATGTGCGACAATGAACTGTACTCTGCTTGGGAAGTCAGGTCCTTGATCGGCGTCGCGAGACCCGCATCGCCGGATCGATCGCTTCCTTCTCAGATAATCGAACCGAATAACATCGGTTCCTGACAGTCCTGAAACGTTGGATGTATTTAGATACTGTTTCTCCTCGCTTCTGCCGCACCTGTGTTAGATCGGCGATGCCAGCCTCGGTAGCTTCTGAGTGATATTGCACGTGAAATTGTTCCTCTAGCTGTTTCCATGTGCGGACTAAGTTTGGTGGCAACGAGGTGTACCATCCAAAGGCTGATCCCGTAAGAGATTGTGCGAAAAACCTCACACGTAACGGGTCTGACACTGAAATCAAGCCCAGCTGTGCCAAATATCGGCTTACGTGCTCTATTGAGCTAGCTCCTTCCGCTCCATTGAATTTTGAGAATTCAGGGAGCCAATATTTGGGTGGCAGCGGGATCAGATCGTACTCATCGGGGTACGGCTTGGAATAGCCGATTGCTTTCCTCTTCGGCAAGATGCCGAACTGGTCTCTCAAGATAGTGTTGATCTGCTCCATGGTATTAGCTGTAGGGACCGAACCTTCATGACTCGTTCCAGTAGCATATTTAGCCAGCCATGCTTGTTTGTCAGCATCTACTCTAGAGATCCCTGTTGGTGC
Organism: Lolium perenne; assembly: GCF_019359855.2. NCBI lineage: Eukaryota > Viridiplantae > Streptophyta > Magnoliopsida > Poales > Poaceae > Lolium > Lolium perenne. The sequence continues at coordinate 211,268,151 of NC_067250.2, read as the reverse complement.
GATCTGGCTTGTGCGCGCCAAGGCATTGCAGTCCGGCACGTATGTGCACACGTATCCATGTGGGATTTCCTTGGGCGGCTCATATAGGAATTGGCAATCGCTAGGATCGCCTCCAACCTTGTAGACAACGTACGCCGGTGAACCCGGCGGTTCTGGTGCTGCGAGCGCGAATGGCAGCGGTGGTCTAATCTGGAGTGGTATCTCTCCCTGGTGAGTTCCCAGGGTAGGTCCTGACGGAGAATATTGATGCTTCATGATCTCTTGCACCACTCGGACCGCAACGCGCTCAAAAGCGTTCACCAAGCTCTCAGAATGGCAGTGTAGGGAATGAGCTACCATGTAATTAATCTCCTAGCGTAGAGCTCTGGTGCGTTCCTCTGAAGAGGTAGAGAGGTCCACTTCATCGAGGGCCCCTTCAGGGGAGAACCCTTTGCATCTGATGCCATGTGAACGGGTCTTCGTGAAAGAGCCGATGAGATCGGCTTCTAAGATGGTTTTCATCTCATCGTACTTCTTCTTGTGTTCTTCCGGCAGATCTGCGTACGTGACTGGTTCGCCCACCACCTCATCCGCGGCTTTTGACATGGTTGCTGCAGATGTCGACGTAGTGGTTGCTGTAGAGTGTCCCACCGGGCGTGCCAGAATGTGTTGTGGTCAGAAACCCACCGGCGAGCAGCGACGGGCAACACCGTAGAGCCGGGAGGCTCCCAGGATTGCGGCTGACCCTGGTCCCTCAGGCGACGGCCCGCAAAGCCTTCTGGTACACGCGTCCTGGTGCTTACGAGGGCGTGCCACCTGACCTATACCTGGTCAGGAAGGTGATGGATTGCTTCGACTAATTTCCTGCATGGCAAACACGTAAACATTAAATACGAGCCCCGATCGGCTCTTAAATTGTTCTGTGGATCGGCTCAAAGAGCCGATTGCCCCATGGTTCATGTTAAATTTATAAGGACATGGGGATCATGCTTTATCGATATCAAGCTAAACTAATCTACGATAGTCTAGGGTTTTCACCATATAATCGGAACATCCTATGCGTAGTTGAGCCTAGCAGATACGTAAGATAACGGAAAACCAGCCCTAAAGAGGCCTAAAAACCAACGTAAAGTTGATCCCCGGAACAATCCCTCTAGAGCTTAATAAACCACACCTCACGCACTACCGGATCGTTCAACCCGTTTATAAGGCCTAACCATACAGATATCAAACCAATCCTTGAGGAACAAGGAGCAACTATAACGGATCAGATCTACTAAATAACGATTAAGCAAGATGCTGCCCCTACACCTGAGATAGGTGTAAGGGCAGCTAGATATCAAGGGGTAGCGTAACTAAACAATTGCATCGTGAAAGCATTGTGATCAACCCCAAAACACCTAAGATAAGGGTGTTGCTCGCCATCAAAAAGGCTTCAGCACGAGCAACACCAATAACGAATAAACTGATACTGCCTAGATCGCAAGATGCGATCTAGGCAGCATGTTGCTTACCCGGGAGAAACCCTCGAAACAAGGGGTGGCGATACGCCTAGATTGATTTGTTGTGAACGTGTTTGTTGTTTTTCTCAATAACCCTAGATACATATTTATAGTCCGTAGACTTTCTAACGTGGGAATAATCCCAACCGTGCACGAGCCAAATTCTATCTAACCGACACGTATCCTACTATATTTACAGATACACGGGCAAACTAGCCCAAACTTTGTATACAAGGCCGATTCATGTATATCTTCCGTGTATATTCTTCAAGCCCATCTTAATCGCGGCCCACCTCTGATCCGGTCAAATTCTGGTGATAACAATTATCTCTTACAATGATAGACCCACGTCCTACCGGTATGTCTTTTAGAGTGTAATTAGGAGGAAACATGATGAAATAAACAAAAGAAAAGTAAACGCAAGTAACTAATTTTTTTGTGTTTTCAATATGGAGAACAAGACAGTAAATAAAGTAAAGCTAGCAACTAATTTTTTTGTGTTTTGTTTTAGTGCAGCAAACAAAGTAGTAAATAAAGTAAAGCAAGACAAAAACAAAGTAAAGAGATTGGAAGTGGAGACTCCCCTTGCAGCGTGTCTTGATCTCCCCGGCAACGGCGCCAAAAATTTGCTTGATGCGTGTAGTTGACACGTCCGTTGGGAACCCCAAGAGGAAGGTGTGATGCGCACAGCAGCAAGTTTCCCTCAGTAAGAAACCAAGGTTTATCGAACCACTAGGAGCCAAGAAGCACGTTGAAGGTTGTTGGTGGCGGAGTGTAGTGCGGCGCAACACCAGGGATTCCGGCGCCAACGTGGAACCTGCACAACACAATCACAGTACTTTGCCCCAACGTAACAGTGAGGTTGTCAATCTCACCGGCTTGCTGTAACAAAGGATTAGATGTATAGTGTGGATGATGATGATTGTTTGCGAAGAACAGTAAAGAACAATTGCAGTAGATTGTATTTCAGATGTAAAGAATAGGACCGGGGTCCACAGATCACTAGTGGTGTCTCTCCCATAAGATAAACAGATGTTGGGTGAACAAATTACAGTTGGGCAATTGACAAATAAAGAAGGCATAACAATGCACATACATATATCATGATGAGTACTATGAGATTCAATCAGGGCATTACGACAAAGTACATAGACCGCTATCCAGCATGCATCTATGCCTAAAAAGTCCACTTTCAGGTTATCATCCGAACCCCTTCCGGTATTAAGTTGTAAACAACAGACAATTGCATTAAATATGGTGCGTAATGTAATCAACACAAATATCCTTAGACAAAGCATCGATGTTTTATCCCTAGTGGCAACAGCACATCCACAACCTTAGAACTTTCATCACTTGTCCTGCATTTAATGGAGGCATGAACCCACTATCGAGCATAAATACTCCCTCTTGGAGTCACAAGTATCAACTTGGCCAGAGCCTCTACTAGCAACGGAGAGCATGCAAGAACATAAATAACATATATGATAGATTGATAATCAACTTGACATAGTATTCAATATTCATCGGATCCCAACAAACACAACATGTAGCATTACAAATAGATGATCTTGATCATGATAGGCAGCTCACAAGATCTAACATGATAGCACAATGAGGAGAAGACAACCATCTAGCTACTGCTATGGACCCATAGTCCAGGGGCGGACTACTCACACATCGATCCGGAGGCGATCATGGCGATGAAGAGCCCTCCGGGAGATGATTCCCCTCTCCGGCAGGGTGCTTGAGGCGATCTCCTGAATCCCCCGAGATGGGATTGGCGGCGGCGGCGTCTCTGGAAGGTTTTCCATATCGTGGCTCTCGGTACTGGGGGTTTCGCGATGAAGACTATATGTAGGCGAAAGGGTAGGTCAGGGGGCCACACGAGGGGCCCACACGCTAGGCCGGCGCGGCCAGGGCTTGGGCCGCGCCGCCCTGTTGTGTGGCCACCTCGTGGCCCCACTTCCTATCTCCTCCGGTCTTCTGGAAGCTTCGTGGACAAATAGGACCCTGGGTGTTGATTTTGTCCAATTCCGAGAATATTTCCTTACTAGGATTTCTGAAACCAAAAACAGCAGAAAACAACAACTGGCTCTTCGGCATCTCGTCAATAGGTTAGTGCCGGAAAATGCATAATAATGACATAAAGTGTGTATAAAACATGTGAGTATCATCAATAAAGTAGCATGGAACATAAGAAATTATAGATCCGTTTGAGACGTATCAATATCTTGTTGACCAAAAGCGCCCCACAATTCCTTTTTATGTGTGCACTATAAAGAGTGCAAGTACCGTGGAAGGCAGTTCCAGAATGGTAAATATAATTACTCCATCTCGATCAAGGATGTTTTTGCATCTTTATATGTTGACAATTACTTCATCTGAACGAAGTTTTGCATCTTATAATCTGCAGTACTTCAACCGGAAGTTTACCAAGAAGTACATCTCGACGAATATGCAGCTTCCAGATAATGACTTTCTTGTCTCTTACAGTGAGAGACATGGTGTGAAACTGAGGATTTTCCAGGGCAAAGGGAAGTTTGACGGTGCAGTGATCACAACAAACTGGAGTGTTGTGGTGCGGAAGAGCAAGATGAAGGCAAATGATATCTTTGTGTTTTGGTTCCGCATTCGCGCCCGGGGCGGTCTCAAGTTGTATGTCAGGAAGCTCGAGAAATGAGCTAGCTGGCTAAACCTCTCTAATTAAGCTAGTAGTACTATATATATGTGTGTATGAGCTCAAGTAATATGAGCGTTGAACCTCTTAATTATCGATCTGGTACTATCTAATGGCATGTTGGTCTATGTAATGTGCTCAAGTAAATGAGCGTTGAACCTCCTCGGTAGTATCTGTAATTAACGTGTCCTTTTGGTACTATGTTATTGAGCTCAAGGATGTCACTATATATGTGTAATATAATGTGCTTTTGGTGGTCTATATATGCTGGAGTATATATAGATATATATAGCTTGCTAGCCGTAATTAATTATTAGTCATATATTAGCCTGTTGCTTAGCTAATGCTCCTATAAAAATTAACTGTTGTCCTAAATCAGTATCCCCTCTGATAGATTATGTAACAAGATCACATCCATAAATTAAAAAAAATAGAAGTTGCCTTAGTTCCACTATGTAAAAGATAAAGGATGGTAAGCTGACAAGATCTCTCCAATAGCTCAACTGGTTAACTGGCACGTTGACATATCTAGAGGTGCTGGGTTCGACTCCCAGCCCTCACTCTTTTTGATTTTTTTTTTGGCGCCCAGGAGAAGCCCAAATATCCCTTCTGAATCCAACTCCCTCCTATAACCTAGCAGAAATTCGAATCTCCGACGACGAGCGGCGGCGGCGGTGGTGGCAGCCCCGTCCCTCTCCGACGATGAGCCCCTCCGCATCTCCCGGTCTGCACCCCTCTCATCTCTCCCCTCTCGATCTGTTCTTCTTCGTCAGTTCACAATATCGAATCTCTGTGATCCAATATGTGTTGTTACTAGGACTAAAGTACCGAGTCCGAGGTGACGGCGGTGGTGGGTGTGCCGGCGCTGCGTCCGAGCAAGGGATCTGTTGTCCATCTGCCTCGCCGACGACGAGCCCCTCGCCCTCTCCAGGACTAGCCCCTCGCCCTCTCCAGGACGAGCCCCTCCGCATCTCCCGGTCTGCACCCCTCTCATCTCTCCCCTCTCGATCTGTTCTTCTTCATCAGTTCACAAAATCGAATTGAACTGCTGTGCATTGCTTGAAATTGGAACTGCTGTGCAGTTAGGTGTGTACTAATTGCATCATTTTGTTCTTCCGCAGATGAATGGACATTTGGATTACAACAAGAATTAGAAGGCTTTCCCCTGAACACACAAAGGGAGTGGCAGAGTTTATGCAGTTTGTTCGCTTGAATGCTGCCAATGATGATCAGGTGGTGTGCCCATGTCGTAGCTGTCTCAACCGGTGCACAAAACCTCTAGATGTAGTAGAGGCTCATTTGCTTCTTTTTGGGATGGCAAGCACTTATGACCGATGGGTCTTCCATGGAGAACCATTACATCCTGTACCTGAAGATGGACATGGAGGACAAGGAGGTGCACCTGAAGCCGGACATGGACATGGAGGTGAACCTGAGGCTGGACATGGAGGTGAACCTGAGGCTGGACATGGAGGTGATGCAGGGGCACACCATGTTGGTGGAGGTAATGCAGAGGCACACTATTTTGGTTTGCAAGAGGAAGATGGTTACGAAGATGATAGAATTCCTGATCTGCTTGCTGATTTGTACAAGTCAGAACCGCAAGGTGCTGGAAAGGACACTATATTTGCTGAGTTGATAGAGGAAGCCAAGCGCGCAGCCAACGATGGGGGTACAATGTCAAGGTTTTCACTCACAGTCAAGTTACTTCAGGCCAAGTCGTACTACCGGATTAGCAACGTTGCATTCAACGCGATACTCCTGATTTTGGCCTTGCAATACCCTAATAGCTCAATACCAAAGTCATACGAGGAGGCACTTAGCATAGTCGGCAGGTTGGGACTTGGTTATGAGAGTATCCATGTGTGCCCGAATAACTGTGTATTGTTCCGGAAGGATTATGCCAAGGAGAATAATTGCCCCAAGTGCAAAGCCTCCAGATGGAAAGATGCTGATGGTAGGAGAAAGATCCCAGAGAAGGTGCTGAGGCACTTCCCATTGATTCCAAGGCTGCAAAGAATGTTTCTTTCAAAGGAGCAATCAAAGGAAGTACAGTGGCACAAACTGAAGCGGCAAGACGTGGAGAATGATCTCAGTCATCCGGCAGACGGGGATGCATGGAAGGATTTTGATAATATTCATAAAGACTTTGCCGCTGATGCCAGGAACATAAGGCTTGGACTTGCCACGGATGGTTTTAATCCCTACGGGAATATGAGCAACTCCTACAGCATGTGGCCTGTATTCGTGGTGCCATACAACCTTCCGCCGTGGGCATGTATGGATCAGTCCAACTTCATGCTTACATTGCTAATCCCTGGTCCATCCTCTCCAGGAAAAGATTTTGATGTCTTCATGGAGCCTTTGATGGAAGAGCTGCAGGAGCTCTGGAAAGGTGTAAAATCATATGATGCCAATGTTGGAGATATGCCCAAGAGGCAATAATAAAATGGTTATTATAATATATCTTTGTGTTTATGATAATGTTTACATACCATGCTATAATTGTATTAACCGAAACATTGATACATGTGTGTTATGTGAACAACAAGGAGTCCCTAGTAAGCCTCTTGGATAACTAGCTTGTTGATTAATAGATGATCATAGTTTCATGATCATGAACATTGGATGTTATTAATAACAAGGTTATGTCATTATGTGAATGATGTAATGGACACACCCAATTAAGCGTAGCATAAGATCACGTCATTAAGTTATTTGCTATAAGCTTTCGATACATAGTTACCTAGTCCTTATGACCATGAGATCATGTAAATCACTTATGCTGGAAAGGTACTTTGATTACATCAAACGCCACTGCGTAAATGGGTGGTTATAAAGGTGGGATTAAGTATCCGGAAAATATGAGTTGAGGCATATGGATCAACAGTGGGATTTGTCCATCCCGATGACGGATAGATATACTCTGGGCCCTCTCGGTGGAATGTCATCTAATGTCTTGCTAGCATATGAATAAGTTCATAAGAGACCACATACCACGGTACGAGTAAAGAGTACTTGTCAGGAGACGAGGTTGAACAAGGTATAGAGTGATACCGATGATCAAACCTCGGACAAGTAAAATATCGCGTGACAAAGGGAATTGGTATCGTATGTGAATGGTTCATTCGATCACTAAGTCATCGTTGAATATGTGGGAGCCATTATGGATCTCCACATCCCGCTATTGGTTATTGGTCGGAGAGAAATCTCAACCATGTCTACATAGTTCGAGAACCGTAGGGTGACACACTTAAGGTTTGATGTTGTAATAGTAGAACTTGAATATGGAATGGAGTTCGAAGTATTGTTCGAAGTCTCGGATGGGATCCCGGACATCACGAGGAGTTCCGGAATGGTCCGGAGAATAAGATTCATATATATAGGAAGTCATATTCCAAGTTTGGAAATGATCTGGTGCATTTATGGAAGGTTCTAGAAGGTTCTAGAAAAGTCCAGAAGAAATCACTTTGGAAGGCGGAGTCCCGGAGGGACTCCACCACCATGGCCGGCCAACCCTAAGAGGGGTGGAGTCCCAAGTGGACTCCACCATAGGGGCCGGCCACCCCCCCCCCACATGGAAGGGTGGGAATCCCACTTGGGTGGGAGTCCCACTTTGGGTAGGTTTCCCTACTACATGGATGGTTTTGGTTTCGGGTCTTATTCGAAGACTTGTAGTCCAACACTTGGGGTTCCACCTATATAATGAGGGGCATAGGGGAGGGGGCCGGCCACCCTAAGAACACAAGGTGGCCGCACCCTATAGTGGCCGGCGCCCCCCTCTCCCAAACCCTAGCCGCCCCCTCTCTCCTCCACCTCTCCCGCATGCTTAACGAAGCTCCACCGGAGTTCTCCATCGCCACCGCCACCACGCCGTCGTGCTGCCGGATTCAAGGAGGAGCTACTACTTCCGCTGCCCGCTGGAACGGGGAGAAGGACGTCGTCTTCATCAACACCGAACGTGTGACCGAGTACGGAGGTGCTGCCCGATCGTGGCACCGTGATCAAGATCTTCTACGCGCTTTTGCAAGCGGCAAGTGATCGTCTACCGCAGCAACAAGAGCCTCATCTTGTAGGCTTTGGAAATCTTCAAGGGTGAGTATCGATGATCTCCTCGTTGCTCCCGTCCTCTAGATTGCATCCTGGCTTGGATTGCGTTCTCGCGGTAGGTAATTTTTTGTTTTCTATGCAACGAATCCCTACAGTGGTATCAGAGCCGTGTCTATGCATAGATGGTTGCACGAGTAGAACACAATTGTTTTGTGGGCGTTGATGCTTATGCTGTCTTTAGTTCGAGTACTTTGCATCTTTGTGGCATGGTGAGATGAAGCGGCTCGGGCTAACTTTACATGACCGCGTTCATCAGACTTGCTCCACGTTTGACATGCAACTTGTATTGCATAAGTGGCTTTGCGGGTGTCTGTCTCTCCCACCATAGTGAAGATTCAATTTACTCTTTCTATTGACAACACTAGTATCACCGTTGTGGTTCATGTTCGTAGGTAGATTAGATCTTACTCGAAAACCCTAAACCACGTAAAATATGCAAACCAAATTAGAGACGTCTAACTTGTTTTTGCAGGGTTTGGTGATGTGATATGGCCATGATGTGATGATGAATATGTATGAGATGATCATTATTGTATTGTGGCAACCGGCAGGAGCCTTATGGTTGTCTTTATATTTCATGTTGAGTATTATTTCAAAGTAGTTGTAATAGTTGCTACATGCGGTGAACAACCATGAAGACGGCGCCATGGACCTTGACGCTACGCCGACGATGATGGAGATCATGCCCGTTGATGATGGAGATCATGTCCGTGCTTTGGAGATGAAGATCGAAGGCGCAAAGACTAAAGGGCCATATCATATCACATATGAATTGCATGTGATGTTAATCCTTTATGCATCTTATTTTGCTTAGAACGCGACGGTAGCATTATAAGATGATCCCTCACATTAATATCAAGATAATAAAGTGTTCTCCCCTCGTATGCACCGTTGCACAGTTCATCGTTTCGAAGCATCTCGTGATGATCGGATGTGATAGACTCAACGTTCACATACAACAGGTGTAAGCCATGTTGCACACGTGGAATACTAGGGTTTGCTTGACGAGCCTAGCATGTACAGACATGGCCTCGGGACAACGGAAACCGAAAGGTTGAACACGAGTCATATGGATGATATGATCAACATGTTGATGTTCACCATTGAAGCTATATCATCTCACGTGATGATCGGTTTTGGTGTAGTGGATTTGGATCGTGTACCACTTAACAACTATGAGGGATGTTGTATTAAGTGGGAGTTCATTAGTAATTAGATTAAAACATGAACTAATTATCATGAACATAGTCTGAGTAGTATTTTGAATTAATTTTGTAGTATTGGCATCCGTTTTCTACCATGCGCTAGTCTTGTTATTGAGATAGAAATACTGTTAAAATCTGACAAGAAACTTTACGGATTGGTACCGTATTGTTAAAGAATCAAGAAATGATTAAGTCCTATTGCAAACTTTTAGTAAACCTCACATTGTTGATTCAGAGAGCTATGGTTTCAATTAGTACCTAAAGTTATCTTGTCTCCATGAAACTTGAAGTTCAAATCTGTTTGAAAAAGTAAGGAGCTGAAAATTTAGTATTCAGAAATAAGCAAGGTATGAGATATATGTGATATCTAAGACCTTATTGCAAGATGATAGAATATAATCTAGTGAGACTACATAAACTCATAAGTTTTATGGGAATGTACGAAGGTTGAAGACGCCCGGCGTCCCAATCCTCCAACTAAGTTGGACACTAAAGATATTCGCATATCTATGAAATGATCGTCCTTAGTATGCACCGTTGCTAAGACTCGTTGTTTTGAAGCATCTCGTGATGATCGGGTGTTATAGATTCTACGAGTGCATGCAACGGGTGCAAGTCAGATTTGCACATGCGAATACTGAGGTTAAACTTTAAACGAGCCTAGCATGTACAGACATGGTCTCGGTAAGTCATCATGAAACAATGGATAAAATTATGAGTGAAATTGTTCATCATATTACAAGGTTACTAATAGTGAAATCCTGAACACTTGTCATATGATGATCAACTTCAAAGTAAGAACCTCAAGGTTATTGGTATTTGACCAACAAACCTAGAAGTTATTGAAGGTGAAGTGTTTTCTGAGAATGAGGAAAGCTAAAAGAGAAACAACAAAAGATTTTTTTTTGGCAGAAAGAAAGAAAAGACTAGAAAGTCTAGCTCAGGTGTATATAAATGATATACATGTTATGGATGTACTCCTCGTTTGGTCACACAATGAAATTCTTGGGTATTTGTACCATATTGGTTGGTATGAAGTGTCATACAAAACAACGCAATACAAGAATACAATGGCCTAAGTGACTGACAAGAAATATGATAGGAATGCACGTCTGGAACAAAAATAAAGTGTTATTATGTTCATCATTGGCATTTTATCTAGCCCTTAGAATTTATAATAAAGAACTTAATAATTGTTATTTTGCTCTGGTCAAATGAAAACAATGAGTTGTTCAAATTATGGCATTACTCCATGTACGATGGATAAGTTATTATAAATCTTAATGGTGAAACACACACACATAATACTGATGTTAAAATGCCATAAGGCAAATGATTTGAATTCCACTTATGTGTGGAACCGCCATTTAGGTCATTTTAGAGAAGAACGCATGAAGGAACTCCATGCAAATGGTTTTTTGGAGTCATTTGATTTATGAATCGTTTGGCGCTTGCAAATCTTTTCTAAAGAGAATGACTAAAATACCGTTCATAGTGTAACACCCCAACTTTTGCAACCTTGATTAATTGTCCTTATTGCAAAAATTAGGGGGACAATTTTTTTTCTAAAAGACTAATTAGATGAATTGCCTTGATCTGTTTGTTGTGATGAATTGCCTTGATCTGTTGGTTGATGTATTGTCTTGATTGCTTGTTTAGTTTTGTCTTGAGCCACCTCAAAGAACAACACCTCTAGTGGTTAAACCAGCAACTCACCAAATAAAACACATGTGTGGCTTAGGAAGAATTGTTTTCCTTCTTACTACATCAAACTCTTCTCCTCATGGCAACATGAGTGTGCTATTTTTATTTTTCTCTTGGTGGTACAAGATAGCTCAATCATCCTTAATTCAAAATTTGGGATCATCTACCCCTAGCTACATCCCTCTCTTGTACCCACTCATCCTTGTTGGTTTTGAGGCCATGTCGACCATCTGTGTTGACAGGCTTAAAATGTCCAGACTTTGGCAATTGATCTCTAAGCACTCACAACTGTTATTGTTGACTTCAATGCATGGATCTCATCTATGCAACACCCTCTTCAACCTCCACGTCTTGCATGTCTCAGTCTATCCTTGCAGCTCATATATTCAACTTGATCTTGTACCCTATTCAATGATTCAACACTAGATCACTTCCTTCAATTTTACCTCTTGTTTTTATTCAAGATCAATCTTCACAAAACCAAGAGTGGGAATGATGGGTACATTTTGTAGCCATCATCTACCCTTGAGAACACTTCTCCCTAAATTAGTTTTCTCTCTCAAAAATCCTATTGATTTTCCTTCTCTAGTTTTGATCACAAAACTACTTCTAGTTTTACTAAAACTTTTCAAGATATTTCTCCGAGGAAAACAAGGAACTGAAATGGGTTTTGTTTTCTCATCCCATTTCTACCTAGTAATGATTTCTAAAACAATTATTTTCTATCTTGCCTTCTTTTTAACAAAAGGCTTGTTTATGGTACCTATACCATTTCTTGTTTGCTTTAAATTTGAGAAAACTCTACTTCACTTGGGAAAGTAAGTAGAACATTTTGAACTCCTATGTTCCAACTAGTTCTCTCAACATTTTCAAATTCCATTCCACTTGAGTTCATTCCCAATTGTCCCTAGACAATTGAGGTGTTTCAAATACTTTATATTCTCTTCCATCATCACCTTGATCTCATAAATTGATGAGTTATGTCAATATATTCATCCTTGTGAGTATATGGATACTTCACTCACCTTCTCTCTTAACCTTGCTCTATCATTGACTAAACCACCATCACCATCCCATCTACCTTGGCATGCTCATGCATTGTTGCATGCGGCCAACCCCAATCCTTCAATTTTGAATTCTATTAAAAACTTTTATTCATCAACTATACCTTGGGAACCATCTTCATCATAAGTTGGTCTCAACCAAAGTGGTGGAGATTATTCTCATGGCACATGTCACCTTCATACTCCTTTTTTATCTATATGTATCTACTCCTATTTTTATCATTATCAAAGTCACTCATTGACATCATCTTCTCAACATCATGCCTTGAACTATTCACATGAATGTTGTGCATCTCTCTCACATTTCTCTCTTGCTCATGACAAGAAAGGAGCCGGCCATGACTTGAAATTCGGCCAGCCCCTCCTCTTCATTTCCTTCTCTTGCAAGCCTTGCCTCCCAACTACCCCAACAAATAAATGGGCAGCCACCCACCTTAGCCAATCAAAATGGAGGCAGCCACCATCCTCCCTCTATATAAGAGCTTGGCTTGCCACCTCCACTCCCCTTGGCTCATTTCTTTCACACTCCACTCCCTCATACCTTCCTCCCCCTTCCTCCCCACGAGCTGCTGCTCCTCCTTAGCTCCATGGCCGGCCATGGCCATGGAAAGCCACCAAGATGGAGCTCCCCTCCTCCCTCAAGCTTCCCCTCACCATGAGAGCATCTCTCTCCCTCTCTTCTCCCCTAATCTTTGATGAGTCCAGCTCACTTTCTCCTTTCTCCTCTCACTAGATTGGATCTTGATGCAGGTGCATGTTGGTCCAAGCATGGAGAAGGTTGAGCTATCCTCAGATCTGAAGTTCTTGAGCAAAGTTCGTCCAAAACCTTGCAGTAATTTCTGTATCTTGCTGTTTCAGATTCTGGTACGAACTTGAAAAATCCGCCAAATCTCGTGTGCAGATCCAAATCGAGTGATTCAAAGTTCCACTGATAGGTATTGAAAAGATCTAAAACTTGGCGTTGGCCTGATCCCCAAATTCGTTACGGATTTTGCATGGTAAATAAAGTTCTGCAAACATGCAGAATCACTGTTTGTTAGATTTCTTCCGTTTTACAAAACCTTTTTGAGCAAACGCAACTGTGGGTGAAAGCACTCTCCAGTTCCTTCATTTTGGCGTTGGTTTCACTTCAAATGACCTCCTAAAATTGAAATGGTTCACAGATCAAGATCTGGTCAGATCTGACTTTGTCGAATTAAACCAGGAGCTTGGAAACGAATCTTTGTATGAAACCAATTGGGTAAGAAACACCTATTCAATACCTTTCAGATGCAGCTGACCTCATATTTTTATGATTTATGTACGATTTGTGGTGAATTAAACTTGTTCTGTGTGTTCTGCAGACACGGCTGTTAGCTTTTAATTCATCAAAAATCCATTTTTGAACCTAATTGAGTGATTCCAATTCTGTAGGATTACTGAATTTTTCTTAATCATCTCAAACAAGATTCAAACCTTTATCTGTTCTGCAACTCCATAGTTAAAGCAAAAGGTGAAAACATGCAGTAAACTTGTAAATCCAATTGTGAGAGTTTCAGAAACAATTTGAACCCAAATCCAATTGTGTGTGGATCTCTGTTTAAATATCTTTCGAATGCAAGTGACCTCATATTTTTAGGATTTTTCTACGATTTATGGCTTACAGATCTTTTTTTCTGTACAGTCAGATTCAAAGAAATTCCTAAAATTGTAGGTTTAATATTTTTGGGTGATTTCAATTGGGTTAGTCTTGTATTAGTACTGGCTATATAGGAAAAATATTATTAGTCTCTGTTAATACATATTTGTTGCTGTTAGTAATGTTTATGTGTGACATGCATTGTTGAAGCAAAACTTTTCGGTTTATTTAAAACCCTTGACCAACTCTTTTTATTAGAGATGGGCAACCTTTGTTTTATGCTTGCAAAACAAAACCTCTGCAATTTAACTTTAGCTCTTTTGTTTTGCTTAAGTCTTCAAATGGTGGGGCATATCATTTGCTCCTATTCTTGTGTAGTGTTATGTAAGCTTCTTAAAATAGGGAGAATGATTGCCCGCTTTTCCAAAAATGTTTCAAATTATAATGTGAATGTTTTTGTTGCCAAACTAATGCACTTGTCATCTTTATGATGTTATCTACCAGGGGATATTTGGTTTATACCATGGTGATAACCGAGAGAGGCAATTGCTAAGTTGTGATGCACTCATACCTTTACTAGGTAATTAAATGGGGTTTTCTAAATTAAAACTCTTAAAATTGTTTTGTGGTGTCTATAGGTCTTTAGTATGTTATACCTTGGCTGCATGGTTAGTTGTTGATTGTTGAATGTTGTCTTGTTGATGCAATGTGATTGATTGTGTTCCTTTTATATTTTCCGGCGATAGATGCGAACAATTCCGGAGAAGAAGAAGTGGAATCGGATGAGAAGATTATTTATATTGTTGGAATTCTTATATTGATGGAGTTGAAGAAGTACAGGGACAAATAAGCCAAGGCAAGCCATCTTTTGACCTCTGATTCGGTCTCTAGTTGGATGTCATTTTTTGATGTCCAAAGCACCTTGGTTCTATGTGTGTTGTTCTCCTTATTATTGTCATATATGTATGGTTGCTAGTGGAGTACTCCTAGTGGTGATACTCCACTATTGTCTTTGTGATTATGGGATGCATGGTATCATGGCCGTGCTATTCCTCTTGGTTATCTTGTATGCTCGACTTGAGCATGTTCCATCTCAAGATAATGACTTACACTACACCCACCACTTTTGTAGTATAGAGGTATCAATGTCATGATCTTGGTGTATTCTCAACTTGAGAGGAGTATGCCGTGTACCCATTGGAGAGTATGTTGGATAGTGATAATCCACTACCTAAGTTGTATATTTAGCACCACAAATCTGAAAGTATAATCCTCCTTGTGTGGTCATAGTACATGCTTACCTTAAGCAAGTATGATCCACTCCATTACTCCTTTTCACACCATCTATGGCGTGATGACTCTCATCTCGGCCGTAGTGCAATAGTAGTTCAACTCATGAAACTTTAGGTTGGGAACCCCTCAAGGCTTACCTTGTTGTAAATGTTTTATGAAAACCTTGGGTGAGTTGGACTTACCCAAGTGTGTGTTTATGAAAGAAAAGGATCTTGGCAAAGATGGTTGGAAAGAAAATCTTGTTTTCGAAAACTTTGGCGTCTAAGTATTCACCCGTGACAATTAACCCGCGCAACCACATTACCCTGGAGTGGGACGGGGCTTAGCTCGTAGTTTGTTCTTCTTAACATGGGACACCGCACAACTATATAAGGGTAAGGTTACCCCTGAATCCGGATTGTCGTTGGTGGAGACAATAGTATAACGGGAGGCCTTCGGGGCTGACCCGTCCGGAAGACACTATGGGTCTCCTGGCTTGGCGGTGGAGCCACGCTCAAAGTGAGGTGAGCTGCCACGGTGCCGGGGAGGTACATACTCCATAGGGTAGGATCCCGTGCTAAGACGAATAGGCGAAAGGCTATGTCCGAGTTTTTGTCATGGCATAGTTGATATGCAGGGATGATGCCCACATGATGAACTCGCGGATCTTGTGGGGAAAGTGTGCAAACTCTGCAGAGTCAAATCTATTCGAATAGCCGTGTCCGCGGTCATGGACGGTTGGAATGGCTGTTGCTTAGCCTGATGAGTTTTGTTTTACAAAAAAATTTGACAAAGGAAAGGAAAGAACTTGTTTTGAAGTACCGGAAGGGTACGGGAAAGGATGTGTCGACCATATGGAGATGGTCGGGAAGGATAAATAAAATTGGGTTACCCCATCCTAGTGTTTTATGTTGTGGAACTCTTTTGAAGTAACTTCTTCAACAAAGATATTGAGATGTCATAGGATATCTTTTAGATTATCTTCTTCAACAAAGATATAGAGATGTCATAGGAACTCTTTTGAAGTATCTTCTTCAACAAAGATATAGAGATGTCATATGATCTTCTTAGTGTCCCCTTCAATTGTGATGTTGGGATGCTACATCCACAAGAGAAACTATTACTCTTTCATATGCTATATCCACAAGAGAAACTACTTCTCTTCTTCATGCTATTTCCACTGGAGAAATTAGCTCTTCCCTCTTGTCATCTTAGATTAGCATTTGTTATCTTGCACTCTTGCAAAGTACCTTCTTGATGGTTTGCGAGTACAATTCCAAATGTACTCACGGCTTTGTCCCTGGCTATTTACTTGGCCAGACTTGGAGGAACACGATGGATGAAGAAGGAGTTGACGACGTCTATGCGAGCTAGGAACGTCTTCCCAGTCAGTTGCCTGTAGGGTTATGGCGATGACTTGAGTACTGCGCTGCTGAAGTGATGATGCTACTCTGATGTTTAGGTAGGCCCTTCGAGGCTATTATGTAAGTATCGGTCATGTGACCATGTTGTAATTTTCTTATTCCGCTTTGTAATGGATGGTGTAATTTGATATCAGTTCGGTTATGTGTTTACGGCGCACTGATCATGGGATCGTGAACTGTATACATAACAGGGAATTTCGGACAGCTAGTCCGGGGTCCCCACACATAGGCCAAGAGTTGAACGGACAACTAACTTAGTGGAAACATACATGATGATGTATGACGTTCACTAGGCATAGTTGTGTGCGGGAGATTCTTCTACTTCATGAAAAACTTCCAAACAATGAATTGAGTATATATATGTGATGAGAGTGGATTTGGTGACCGGGTGTATACGTGAGCACGCACTGATCATCATTGGATTTGCTTTCAGATTCGTACTACATGCGCGAAGACGCTCACGGCGACAGACGGCGTGTATCTACTTTTTTGGCTGATGTGACCCTTCTGGACCACACGGGCCAAGCTGGTTGTTTGGAGTTTGGAAAGGACCGATAGCATCCGCTCGCTGGATCCGCCCCCAACACCTACGCCGCCGCGCCACCGTGTTCCGCCACTGCGGCGAACCGTGCCATCAGCTGTTGTATCCCGGGCCTGGCACCATCAGCAGCTTCATCCAAAGATTGGGTGGTTGGTGGCTGGAGCAGGTCTGTCTCAGTGAGCGCTCAAGCTCGACTGACCGCGAGCCGACCTACATAGCCGATTCGGTTGACCCGGACTGCCGCCGATCCTGGTTTGGAGGAGAACACATATGGCGCGCTGCGCTGCCAGCAATTCAGTTGAAGGAAGCTATCGGGATCGGGGTCGGGGACGGTCGAGGCAGCTCGAGCTGGAATGGAGAGGGCCAAGGAACAAGGGGACAGTCGAGGTGGCGCAGGGTCGGGGTAGGTCGCTTGCTCGAGGCGGCGCACGGCCGGGGCTCACGGGCGCGCGTGCGGCAGGGGCCGGAATGTGCACGGGATTGGCCGACCAGATTGGATGCGGTAATTGTGTGATTGATGGGCTTCCATTCGTGAAATGCAAATGAATAGATAAGATTTTAAGAGGGATTGCTACCCAGGGCCACCGCTTCATGGCTACCTCTCCGGCGGCGGAGAATGGGCAGGCAGGTGCTCATGCCAAGCTGCACGACCGCTACCGGACCCTCAGCTTCGCACTCCTCTGCCAAATTTCTTTCTCTCTCTAATTCCACTCGTGATAGAACTGCTCGATGGTGCCAAAGTGCTGGTTCGATTCTGCGCGGCAACTTGTTTCCGCTCGTAACGGAGATCTGGGCTGGCATTCATGGTGACATTGGGGAAGAAATTGGTGGAGGGGACTGGGGAGGAGACGTTGGATTGGGGACCGGTAAAAGGAATCGGAAGAAATAGCTTATCACCTCACGGACAAGAAACGCCCTGACCTCCACCAGAGGAGCTCGTAGACAGGAGGTGGCGATAGAGGCGGGGAAAAGGGGATCGACGGGCTGCATGGAGGCCAGGGATGGCGCGGTGGTCCGTGTCGAGGCTGAGCAGAGGACGGGTGCGATTTGGGCCACCATGGCTGCCCCGAGGTCCCTCTTTGACTGGATTTAGGTGGCCGTCTTCTTGGCACCATGCATCTCTGGCCATCTCGATCTCCACGACTCCACCCTCGCATGGTCGACCGGCGCACCTCTGGCTGAGGGAGCCGTTCGTTCTCCAGGTCAAAGGCTGCGGCGGTTGGGCGAATGCGGTGAAGAGCAAGCTCATGATTACTGAAGAGAGAAGGAATAGATGCTCTGGGTTGGGCGAGTGCCTGTGGTTAGAGGAGGATTGAGTTATCATTTCACGGACGACAAACGTCGTTCGACACGTGTCAGTCAGTTACCGCGTGCTCACGTATACACCCGGTCACCAGGCTTCATCCGTATATGTGGATATATTCGATAAGGAAGAAGTTTGAAACATTTGAATGGATTCAAATAAATTTCAGCATGAAGTGGAAATCATCGTAATAGAAAAGTCAAATATCTATGATTGGATCATAGTGGAAATATTTGAATTACGAGTTTTAGCGAACATCTAAGAGAGTTATGAAGTTGTTCTACAACTCACGTTTCTTGGAGTATCATAGTGATGATGGAGTATCCGAGAGATGTATCCAAATCTTGTTGGATCAAATGATGAGATAAAATATTGATGCCATTATATTTTTGTGGATTATGCTTTAGAGACTACCGCTTTTACACTGAATAGAGCATCATCATGATCCGTTGAAATGACACCATACGAGTTATGGCAAGGGTATGAACCCTGATAGTCTTTTCTTAAATTTTGGTATGCATAGCATAAGCAAATAAGTTTACAACCAAAATCGGATGAATGTCTTTGTTGGTTATCCCAAAGAATTGATTGGGAATTCTTTCCACTATGGAGACAAAGACAAAAGTGTTTGTCAATGTTTCTTACTTATTTCCAATAAATTGTTTTCTAGCGAAGTATTTGAGTGGGAGGACAATAGAACTTGATAAGGTTTATGAACCTGAGCATAATGATCAGAGTAGCGCAGCATTGGAATTGGTTCCAGAAGCGGTCACGATGATCATAGCTCTCATGACTACAAAGTGTTTTAGTCATGGAGATCGAAGTACATATTGAACCTTGTAGGTATGGTTTACTTTGTGATCAAATAAATGATTTATGAACAAAGGATTGATTTTAAACAATGATAAATCAACTACAAACAAAGAAGTTATGATGGGCCCTGACTCCGTTAAAATGGCTATACGCCATGAAATCCAAGATAGATGAATACTTTTTGAAAGTAAATAAATCTATGAAATTGATAGACTTGGATGAAATGTCCTTAAAGAAGCTAGGCTTGTCGAAAAGTTGTTTACGACAAAGTTCAAAGAGTTGACTACGATAAGATTAGATCTTCCGTAGCAATGCTTATAGTCTATGTGGATTATTCTAGTAATCACTACATATTTCTTTTATGAGATATGTTAGTAGGATGGCAAAATATATTACTTAACAGAAGTGTGTATTAAAGGTGTATACAAGATACAACCAAGAGTTTTGCTAGTCCGTAGAATACTAGATAGGAATACAAACTTCAATTGGATGAAGTGAGTATTGAGGAGTTGGAATCTTCACCGGATGAAATGATCAAAGAGTTATGATTTCATCAGAGACGATGAAGAGGCTTGCATTTGCAAGAAATTAAGTGGGAGCGCTGAGACATATTTGTAATACTTTATGTAGGTGACATATTGTTGATTATAAATAATGTAATTATATAATTGATTAAAAAGGTTTCATTGAGAATTAAACTTCAATGAAAGGATATGAACTGAAACATATTTAGTGTCAAGATCTATGAAGATGGATTGAAACACATAAACGTTTAAGTTAAAAAGTACATAGAATGAATATTGAAGTAGTTCAATATAAAGAAGGTGTTCTTTTCATGTGAAGGTTTTACAAGACTTGAGTGTATTTGACACACAATGAGTAAAAACACATGAGTGATTTTAGATCACGAATAATATGTACAATATCAGATGTCCTATGCTCTAAATGGTTAGGAGCATATACCAGAATGATTCATGTGATGATCATTGGATAAACAGTAAGAATATCCCTGAGTACTTTAGAAGAACCAAGGATATATAGTTTTGTATGAGTAATGACAAAGAAATCGCTGTAAGGTGTTGCACCGATATTAGTTTGGTCACATATAAAAAATAAAATTTCAATCTCAAATTAGGCTAAGTGTTGTTTAAAAGGTAGAACAATGAGCTAGAATTTGTCTATGCTAGATTTAGATGAGTTCTAAATGTTGTGACGGATTCTACAAACGAAGGCAGAATATGTCATTGTTTTGACAATGACTGAGGATGTTAAGTCAAGAGGTTCTTTGAGAACTTGGTGTAGTTCCGATAGTGTCAGAACTTTGAAACTATATTGTGTATGATAATATTAGTGACATATTTCAGACCGCGGAATTAAGGTTCCACCAGAAGACCAAAACATATTTAATGCCGACTCATTTAGAAAATGAGTGATGCGTTGAGACGCAAATGAATTGCAAAATACATACGTTTCTGAGCATGTCAGATCCGTTGACTAAAACTTCTCCCGTGAGCAAAACATGATAAAGCACCGGAAGGCCAAGGTGTTATATATTTACATATGTAAACTAGATTATTGACTCTAGTGCAAGTGGGAGACTGTTGGAGATATGCCCAAGAGGCAATAATAAAATGGTTATTATAATATATCTTTGTGTTTATGATAATGTTTACATACCATGCTATAATTGTATTAACCGAAACATTGATACATGTGTGTTATGTGAACAACAAGGAGTCCCTAGTAAGCCTCTTGGATAACTAGCTTGTTGATTAATAGATGATCATAGTTTCATGATCATGAACATTGGATGTTATTAATAACAAGGTTATGTCATTATGTGAATGATGTAATGGACACACCCAATTAAGCGTAGCATAAGATCACGTCATTAAGTTATTTGCTATAAGCTTTCGATACATAGTTACCTAGTCCTTATGACCATGAGATCATGTAAATCACTTATGCTGGAAAGGTACTTTGATTACATCAAACGCCACTGCGTAAATGGGTGGTTATAAAGGTGGGATTAAGTATCCGGAAAATATGAGTTGAGGCATATGGATCAACAGTGGGATTTGTCCATCCCGATGACGGATAGATATACTCTGGGCCCTCTCGGTGGAATGTCGTCTAATGTCTTGCAAGCATATGAATAAGTTCATAAGAGACCACATACCACGGTACGAGTAAAGAGTACTTGTTAGGAGACGAGGTTGAACAAGGTATAGAGTGATACCGATGATCAAACCTCGGACAAGTAAAATATCGTGTGACAAAGGGAATTGGTATCGTATGTGAATGGTTCATTCGATCACTAAGTCATCGTTGAATATGTGGGAGCCATTATGGATCTCCAGATCCCGCTATTGGTTATTGGTCGGAGAGAAATCTCAACCATGTCTACATAATTCGCGAAACGTAGGGTGACACACTTAAGGTTTGATGTTGTAATAGTAGAACTTGAATATGGAATGGAGTTCGAAGTATTGTTCGAAGTCTCGGATGGGATCCCGGACATCACGAGGAGTTCCGGAATGGTCCGGAGAATAAGATTCATATATATAGGAAGTCATATTCCAAGTTTGGAAATGATCCGGTGCATTTATGGAAGGTTCTAGAAGGTTCTAGAAAAGTCCGGAAGAAATCACTTTGGAAGGCGGAGTCCCGGAGGGACTCCACCACCATGGCCGGCCAACCCTAAGAGGGGTGGAGTCCCAAGTGGACTCCACCATAGGGGCCGGCCACCCCCCCACATGGAAGGGTGGGAATCCCACTTGGGTGGGAGTCCCACCTTGGGTAGGTTTCCCTACTACATGGAAGGTTTTGGTTTCGGGTCTTATTCGAAGACTTGTAGTCCAACACTTGGGGTTCCACCTATATAATGAGGGGCATAGGGGAGGGGGCCGGCCACCCTAAGACCACAAGGTGGCCGCACCCTATAGTGGCCGGCGCCCCCCTCTCCCAAACCCTAGCCGCCCCCTCTCTCCTCCACCTCTCCCGCATGCTTAACGAAGCTCCGCCGGAGTTCTCCATCGCCACCGCCACCACGCCGTCGTGCTGCCGGATTCAAGGAGGAGCTACTACTTCCGCTGCCCGCTGGAACGGGGAGAAGGACGTCGTCTTCATCAACACCGAACGTGTGACTGAGTACGGAGGTGCTGCCCGATCGTGGCACCGTGATCAAGATCTTCTACGCGCTTTTGCAAGCGGCAAGTGATCATCTACCGCAGCAACAAGAGCCTCATCTTGTAGGCTTTGGAAATCTTCAAGGGTGAGTATCGATGATCTCCTCGTTGCTCCCGTCCTCTAGATTGCATCCTGGCTTGGATTGCGTTCTCGCGGTAGGAATTTTTTTGTTTTCTATGCAACGAATCCCTACAGCCAATAGTCCAGACAAGTTTGATCTCCGTGCTGCAATCTTATGGTGTATTCATGATTATCCGGCACTGCACACATTGTCAGGGAGGGCCTCAGCTGGTTACCAGGCATGTGTGCGTTGTGACAAAGAGAATTGCTCCAAGAAATTAAGGAACAAAATCTGCTTTATTGGGCACCGCCGTTGGCTACCTCGGCACCATCCTTGGAGAAATAGCAAAGAATTCAATGGTGCTTCTGAAAGCCGTGAGAAGCCAGCGGAATTCACTCCAGAAGAGCTGAAGCAACAGCTTGATAGGGTTAGAGATGTGATACCAGGCAAGCTTCAGAAGAAAAGGAAACGTGAGGACGGTCAGTGTTGGAGCCGTAGATCATGTTTGTGGGACTTGCCATACTGGGAAGATCTAAAGCTGAGGCATAATCTCGATGTAATGCACATCGAGAAAAACATATGTGACAATTTGATTGGTACTTTCATGAACATACAAGGCAAGACAAAAGACACTGTGAATTCAAGGCTTGATTTGGAAGACATGGGCATAAGACGTGACTTGCATTTGCAGCCTGTTTCAGCTGACTCTTTTGAGATTCCACAGGCGTGGTATACAATGAGTAAACAAGAAAAAATTGCTTTTTGTGAATTCATAAAAGCTATGAGGTTTCCAGATGGGTACGCGTCTAACATATCCAAGTGTGTTGTCATTGATAAGTGCAAGCTTCAAGGGCTGAAGACCCATGACTGTCATATATTGCTTCAAAGGATCTTACCGGCTGGCCTGCGAGGAACAATCCATGAAGACATATATGAAGCGGTTGCTGAGCTTGGAAATTTCTTCAGAGAGCTGTGCTGCAAAACACTGAAGAGAGACGTTCTGGATAGACTTGAAAAGGAAATCGTAGTTATTCTTTGCAAACTTGAGAAGATCTTCCCCCCATCTTTCTTCGACGTGATGGTGCATTTGGCCATCCATTTACCAAAAGAGGCAAGGCTTAGAGGCCCAGTGCATTACGGTTGGATGTACCCAGTCGAAAGAAGGTTGCTAACATTGAAGCGTTATGTCCGGAACAATGCCAGGCCGGAGGGATCGATTGCCGAAGCATATATTGTTGATGAGTGCCTGACATTTTGCTCGAGATACTTCGACGATGTTGAAACAAGATTCAACCGTCCAAGCAGAAATCCGGAGCGGGATGATTCACATATTGGTGATGTGTCTGTTTTCAAACACGGTGTGAAATTTATTGGAGCCTCTCAATATGTGTTTGCAGGTGAGGACTGTGACAACATGGTGTGGTATGTGCTCCGAAGTTGCCCTGAGGTTGATCCATACATCGAGTACGTTTCTCTTCATCCCCATATATAGATAGGTTATTGCAGCCTCTCCAAATAATAATTAGGATCTATTTTCTGTTGCCATTCCAGCCTGTGCAAACAAGAGTTGAACCAACAAGGTGGTCAGATCAATGTTGATAGATGGCTTGCCAAGAACTTTGCTAGATGGTTTCAGACTCATGTGAGATCTTTAGCTGGTTTATTTCTGAAGATTGGAAAAGTTCATGATATAATTTTGCTGTGTGTGTTACTCACCCCCTGGTTGATTTTTTGCAGATTGGAAAAATGCGAAATGATGTCTGTCCTGATCTCTATGCTTTGGCGTGCAAGCCAGATTTTAGAGTGAGACTATATTCGGCATGTGTTGTTGACAATGTTCGGTACCATACTGTTGACCGCGAGAAGAACAGAAAGACACAAAATAGTGGAATCGTTTCTGAGGGAGATCATGATGGCAACAGCATTGACTTCTTTGGTCAGCTCATATCCATCATCAGATTGCAATACAACTCCAGCGGTGGCGTCCATCGGTCAGTTGTCCTCTTCCGGTGTGACTGGTTTGACCTTGGTGGTAGGAAACCCGGGCTCGACGATGATGGACACTTCAAAAGTGTTAACATAGAAAAGTTTTGGTACAAAAATGATCCTTTCCTTCTGACATCACAAGCAACCAAGGTCTTTTATGTGCCAGACACCAAGTTGAAAGGAAAATGGCAAGTTGTGCAGAAATTTCACCATAGACATCTATGGAGTGTAAAAGAAAATGAACAGGGACCCGGTGTTTCTGTACTATCATATCAAGATGAAGATTCCAGTCAAGTTCCTGTGCAAGAAAAAGAAGGCACTGCACGGAGTAGGACGAGAAGTGACCAGGAACGTGTGCTACTTGAAAAAGTCATTGTGGACAAACTGAAGAAACAGAGCAAAGAGGTTGTGCCCGAAGAAATGGAGGAGGTTGATCAGACAATGTACCAATATTGCAGCGATGAGGATGATGATGATGATGATGATGGAGGAAATAGGACTAGGAAGCGTCCAGTTTCCGAAGAAGATGAATAGCAGTTTGAATCTGTAGTTTGTGTAATGGATGAATAGCAGTTTGAATCTGTAGTTTGTGTAATGTCAGTTTATTTCAGATTATGTGTCAGGTTGTTTGGCCCAGAATTTATGTTGAACATGCCAGCTTTGTTTTTCCCAGAATTTATGTTGAATATGTCAGCTATTTGTTCCCAGAATTTGTGCCCAATTTTTTGGGGACTCCATGCCCAATTTTTAGGGGAATCCATGCCCAATTTTTTCAATAGATGGCTGACGCCGGCGACCATATATGGGCGGCGCCGCCGTGCATGGCTGACGCCGGCGACCATATATGGGCGGCGCCGCCTGATACGTCTCCGACGTATCGATAATTTCTTATGTTCCATGCCACATTATTGATGTTATCTACATGTTTTATACACACTTTATGTCATATTCGTGCATTTTCTGGAACTAACCTATTAACAAGATGCCGAAGTGCCAGTTGCTGTTTTCTGCTGTTTTTGGTTTCAGAAATCCTAGTAACGAAATATTCTCGGAATTGGATGAAATCAACGCCCAGGGTCCTATTTTGCCACGAAGCTTCCAGAAGTCCGAAGAGGAGACGAAGTGGGGCCACGAGGTGGCCACACCCTAGGGCGGCGCCCCCCCCCCCCTTGGCCGCGCGGCCCTATGGTGTGGGGCCCTCGTGCCGCCTCCTGACCTGCCCTTCCGCCTACTTAAAGCCTCCGTCGCGAAACCCCCAGTACCGAGAGCCACGATACGGAAAACCTTCCAGAGACGCCGCCGCCGCCGATCCCATCTCGGGGGATCCAGGAGATCGCCTCCGGCACCCTGCCGGAGAGGGGAATCATCTCCCGGAGGACTCTACGCCGCCATGGTCGCCTCCGGAGTGATGTGTGAGTAGTCTACCCCTGGACTATGGGTCCATAGCAGTAGCTAGATGGTTGTCTTCTCCCCATTGTGCTATCATTGTCGGATCTTGTGAGCTGCCTAACATGATCAAGATCATCTATCTGTAATTCTATATGTTGCGTTTGTTGGGATCCGATGAATAGAGAATACTTGTTATGTTGATTATCAAAGTTATGTCTATGTGTTGTTTATGATCTTGCATGCTCTCCGTTCCTAGTAGATGCTCTGGCCAAGTAGATGCTTGTAACTCCAAGAGGGAGTATTTATGCTCGATAGTGGGTTCATGCCTGCATGGACACCGGGACAAAGGAGAAAGTTCTAAGGTTGTGTTGTGTTGTTGCCACTAGGGATAAAGCATTGATGCTATGTCTAAGGATGTAGTTGTTGATTACATTACGCACCATACTTAATGCAATTGTCTGTTGCTTTGCAACTTAATACTGGAGGGGGTTCGGATGATAACCTGAAGGTGGACTTTTTAGGCATAGATGCAGTTGGATGGCGGTCTATGTACTTTGTCGTAATGCCCAATTAAATCTCACTATACTCATCATAATATGTATGTGCATGGTCATGCCCTCTTTATTTGTCAATTGCCCAACTGTAATTTGTTCACCCAACATGCTGTTTATCTTATGGGAGAGACACCTCTAGTGAACTGTGGACTCCGGTCCAATTCTCTATCTTGAAATACAATCCCATCGCAATACTTTGTTCTACTGTTTTCTGCAAACAATCATCTTCCACACAATATGGTTAATCCTTTGTTACAGCAAGCCGGTGAGATTGACAACCTCACTGTTTCGTTGGGGCAAAGTACTTTGGTTGTGTTGTGCAGGGTTCCACGTTGGCGCTAGGAATCCCTCGGTGTTGCGCCGCACTACATCCCGCCGCCATCAACCTTCAACGTGCTTCTTGGCTCCTCCTGGTTCGATAAACCTTGGTTTCTTTCTGAGGGAAAACTTGCTGCTGTGCGCATCATACCTTCCTCTTGGGGTTCCCAACGAACGTGTGAGTTACACGCCATCAAGCTCTTTTTCGGCGCCGTTGTTTGGGAGATCAAGACATGCTGCAAGGGGAGTCTCCACTTCTCAATCTCTTTACTTTGATTTTGTCTTGCTTAGTTTTATTTACTACTTTGTTTGCTGCACTAAATCAAAATACAAAAAAAATTAGTTGCTAGTTTTACTTTATTTGCTATCTTGTTTGCTATATCAAAAAAATACAAAAAAATTAGTTACTTGCATTTACTTTATCTAGTTTGCTTTATTTACTGTTGCTAAAATGGCCAACCCTGAAAATACTAAGTTGTGTGACTTCACAACCACAAATAATAATGATTTCTTATGCACACCTATTGCTCCACCTGCTACTACAGCAGAATTCTTTGAAATTAAACCTGCTT
This sequence comes from Lolium perenne, assembly GCF_019359855.2. NCBI lineage: Eukaryota > Viridiplantae > Streptophyta > Magnoliopsida > Poales > Poaceae > Lolium > Lolium perenne. The sequence goes on along the minus strand of NC_067250.2, from coordinate 211,240,870 downwards.
TACTGAATCTTGTTATGCGAGAGCAATTTTCTGGTGTTAGTTCTGATGATGCTGCTGCCCATCTTAATAATTTTGTTGAATTGTGTGAGATGCAAAAGTATAAAGATGTAGATGGTGACATTATAAAATTAAAATTGTTCCCTTTCTCATTAAGAGGAAGAGCTAAAGATTGGTTGCTATCTCTGCCTAAGAATAGTATTGATTCCTGGACTAAATGCAAGGATGCTTTTATTGGTAGATATTATCCCCCTGCTAAAATTATATCTTTGAGGAGTAGCATAATGAATTTTAAACAATTGGATACTGAACATGTTGCACAAGCATGGGAAAGAATGAAATCTCTGGTTAAAAATTGCCCAACCCATGGACTGACTACTTGGATGATCATCTAAACCTTCTATGCATGACTAAATTTTTCTTCGCGGAATTTATTGGATTTAGCTGCTGGAGGTACCTTTATGTCCATCACTCTTGGTGAAGCAACAAAGCTTCTTGATAATATGATGATCAACTACTCTGAATGGCACACGGAAAGAGCTCCACAAGGTAAGAAGGTAAATTCTGTCGAAGAAACCTCTTCCTTGAGTGATAAGATTGATGCTATTATGTCTATGCTTGTGAATGATAGGACTAATATTGATCCTAATAATGTTCCGTTAGCTTCGTTGGTTGCACAAGAAGAACATGTTGATGTAAGCTTCATTAAAAATAATAATTTCAACAACAATGCTTACCGGAACAATTCTAGTAACAACTATAGGCCATATCCTTATAATAATGGCAACGGCTATGGTAATTCTTATGGGAATTCTTACAACAATAATAGGAACACACCCCCTGGACTTGAAGCTATGCTTAAAGAATTTATTAGTACACAAACTGCTTTTAACAAATCTGTTGAAGAAAAGCTTGGGAAAATTGATATACTTGCTTCTAAAGTTGATAGTCTTGCTGCTGATGTTGATCTTTTGAAATCGAAAGTTATGCCTAATGAGAATCATCATAATAAAATTGTTACTACAGCAAATGCCATTCAAGTTAGAATTAATGAGAATATAAGATTAATGGCTGAACTGCGTGCTAGGTGGGATAGAGAAGAAAATGAAAAACTAGCTAAAGAGAAGAATGTAGCTAAAGTTTGGACTATTACCACCACTAGTAATGCTAATGCTACACATGTTGCTGCACCTCCTACTATTAATAATAAAAGAATTGGTGTTAGCAATGTTTCCACTTCTAATGCAAAGCGAGAAACTGCAGAAATCGCTAAAGCTAAACCGCTCGTGTAAAACTGCTGAATTTTTTTCCAACATTGGGGATGATGATCCCATTGCTTTAGATTATAATGGTTTGAATTTTGATGATTGCCACATCTCTGAAGTTATAAAGTTCTTGCAAAAACTTGCTAAAAGTCCTAATGCTAGTGCTATAAATTTGGCTTTCACGCAACATATTACAAATGCTCTCATAAAAGCTAGAGAAGAGAAACTAGAGCGCGAAGCCTCTATTCCTAGAAAGCTAGAGGATGGTTGGGAGCCCATCATTAAGATGAAGGTTAAAGATTTTGATTGTAATGCTTTATGTGATCTTGGTGCAAGTATTTCCGTTATGCCTAAGAAAATTTATAATATGCTTGACTTGCCACCGCTGAAAAATTGTTATTTGGATGTTAATCTTGCTGATCATTCTACAAAGAAACCTTTGGGGAAAGTTGATAATGTTCGCATTACCGTTAACAATAACCTTGTCCCCGTTGATTTTGTTGTCTTGGATATTGAATGCAATGCATCTTGTCCCATTATATTGGGAAGACCTTTTCTTCGAACTGTTGGTGTTATCATTGATATGAAGGAAGGTAATATAAAATATCAATTTCCTCTCAAGAAAGGTATGGAACACTTCCCTAGAAAGAGAATGAAGTTACCTTTTGATTCTATTATGAGAACAAATTATGATGTTGACACTTCGTCTCTTGATAATATTTGATACACACTTTCTGCGCCTAGCTGAAAGGCGTTAAAGAAAAGCGCTTATGGGAGACAACCCATGTTTTTACCTACAGTACTTTGTTTTTATTTTGTGTCTTGGAAGTTGTTTACTACTGTAGCAACCTCTCCTTATCTTAGTTTAGAGTTTTGTTGTGCCAAGTAAAGTTGTTGATAGAAAAGTTCATACTAGATTTGGTTTACTGCGCAGAAACAGATTTCTTTGCTGTCATGAATCTGGGCTGTTTTCCCTGTAGGTAACTCAGAAAATTATGCCAATTTACGTGAGTGATCCTCAGATATGTACGCAACTTTCATTAAATTTGAGAATTTTCATTTGAGCAAGTCTGGTGCCTCGATAAAATTCGTCAATACGAACTGTTCTGTTTTGACAGATTCTGCCTTTTATTTCGCATTGCCTCTTTTGCTATGTTGGATGAATTTCTTTGATCCATTAATGTCCAGTAGCTTTATGCAATGTCCAGAAGTGTTAAGAATGATTGTGTCACCTCTGAATATGTTAATTTTTATTGTCACTAACCCTCTAATGAGTTGTTCTAAGTTTGGTGTGGAGGAAGTTTTCAAGGATCAAGAGAGGAGTATGATGCAACATGATCAAGGAGAGTGAAAGCTCTAAGCTTGGGGATGCCCCGGTGGTTCACCCCTGCATATATCAAGAAGACTTAAGTGTCTAAGCTTGGGGATGCCCAAGGCATCCCCTTCTTCATCGACAACATTATCAGGTTCCTCCCCTGAAACTATATTTTTATTCCATCACATCTTATGTGCTTTGCTTGGAGCGTCGGTTTGTTTTTGTTTTTTGTTTTGTTTGAATAAAATGGATCCTAGCATTCACTTTATGGGAGAGAGACACGCTCCACTGTAGCATATGGACAAGTATGTCCTTAGTTTCTACTCATAGTATTCATGGCGAAGTTTCTTCTTCGTTAAATTGTTATATGGTTGGAATTGGAAAATGATACATGTAGTAATTGCTATTAATGTCTTGGGTAATGTGATACTTGGCAATTGTTGTGCTCATGTTTAAGCTCTTGCATCATATGCTTTGCACCCATTAATGAAGAAATACATAGAGCATGCTAAAATTTGGTTTGCATATTTGGTTTCTCTAAGGTCTAGATAATTTCTAGTTTTGAGTTTGAACAACAAGGAAGACGGTGTAGAGTCTTATAATGTTTTCAATATGTCTTTTATGTGAGTTTTGCTGCACCGGTTCATCCTTGTGTTTGTTTCAAATAAGCCTTGCTAGCCTAAACCTTGTATCGAGAGGGAATACTTCTCATGCATCCAAAATACTTGAGCCAACCACTATGCCATTTGTGTCCACCATACCTACCTACTACATGGTATTTTCCGCCATTCCAAAGTAAATTGCTTGAGTGCTACCTTTAAAATTCCATCATTCACCTTTGCAATATATAGCTCATGGGACAAATAGCTTAAAAACTATTGTGGTATTGAATATGTAATTATGCACTTTATCTCTTATTAAGTTGCTTGTTGTGCGATAACCATGTTCACTGGGGACGCCATCAACTACTCTTTGTTGAATTTCATGTGAGTTGCTATGCATGTTCGTCTTGTCTGAAGTAAGAGCGATCTACCACCTTATGGTTAAGCATGCATATTGTTAGAGAAGAACATTGGGCCGCTAACTAAAGCCATGATCCATGGTGGAAGTTTCAGTTTTGGACAAATATCCTCAATCTCATATGAGAAAATTATTAATTGTTGTTACATGCTTATGCATAAAAGAGGAGTCCATTATCTGTTGTCTATGTTGTCCCGGTATGGATGTCTAAGTTGAGAATAATCAATAGCGAGAAATCCAATGCGAGCTTTCTCCTTAGACTTTTGTACAGGCGGCATAGAGGTACCCCTTTGTGACACTTGGTTAAAACATGTGCATTGCGATGATCCGGTAGTCCAAGCTAATTAGGACAAGGTGTGGGCACTATTAGTACACTATGCATGAGGCTTGCAACTTGTAAGATATAATTTACATGATACATATGCTTTATTACTACCGATGACAAAATTGTTTCATGTTTTCAAAATCAAAGCTCTAGCACAAATATAGCAATCGATGCTTTTCCTCTATGGAGGACCATTCTTTTACTTTCAATGTTGAGTCAGTTCACCTATTTCTCTCCACCTCAAGAAGCAAACACTTGTGTGAACTGTGCATTGATTCCTACATATTTGCTTATTGCACTTATTATATTACTCTATGTTGACAATATCCATGAGATATACATGTTACAAGTTGAAAGCAACCGCTGAAACTTAATCTTCCATTGTGTTGCTTCAATGCTTTTACTATGAATTATTGCTTTATGAGTTAACTCTTATGCAAGACTTATTGATGCTTGTCTTGAAGTGCTATTCATGAAAAGTCTTTGCTTTATGATTCACTTGTTTACTCATGTCATATACATTGTTTTGATCGCTGCATTCACTACATATGCTTTACAAATAGTATGATCAAGGTTATGATGGCATGTCACTCCGCAAATTATCTCGTGTTATCGTTTTACCTGCTCGGGACGAGCAGAACTAAGCTTGGGGATGCTGATACGTATCCGACGTATCGATAATTTCTTATGTTCCATGCCACATTATTGATGTTATCTACATGTTTTATGCACACTTTATGTCATATTCGTGCATTTTCTGGAACTAACCTATTAACAAGATGCCGAAGTGCCGATTCTTTGTTTTTCGCTGTTTTTGGTTTCGTAAATCCTAGTAACGAAATATTCTCGAAATTGGACGAAATCAACGCCCAGGGTCCTATTTTGCCACGAAGCTTCCAGAAGTCCGAAGAGGAGACGAAGTGGGGCCACGAGGTGGCCACACCCTAGGGCGGCGCGGCCCCCCCCCCCCCTTGGCCGCGCGGCCCTGTGGTGTGGGGCCCTCGTGCCGCCTCCTGACCTGCCCTTCCGCCTACTTAAAGCCTCCGTCGCGAAACCCCCAGTACCGAGAGCCACGATACGGAAAACCTTCCAGAGACGCCGCCGCCGCCGATCCCATCTCGGGGGATCCAGAGATCGCCTCCGGCACCTGCCGGGAGAGAGGGAATCATCTCCCGGAGGACTCTACGCCGCCATGGTCGCCTCCGGAGTGATGTGTGAGTAGTCTACCCCTGGACTATGGGTCCATAGCAGTAGCTAGATGGTTGTCTTCTCCCCATTGTGCTATCATTGTCGGATCTTGTGAGCTGCCTAACATGATCAAGATCATCTATCTGTAATTCTATATGTTGCGTTTGTTGGGATCCGATGAATAGAGAATACTTGTTATGTTGATTATCAAAGTTATGTCTATGTGTTGTTTATAATCTTGCATGCTCTCCGTTACTAGTAGATGCTCTGGCCAAGTAGATGCTTGTAACTCCAAGAGGGAGTATTTATGCTCGATAGTGGGTTCATGCCTGCATTGACACAGGGACGATGTGAGAAAGTTCTAAGGTTGTGTTGTGCTGTTGCCACTAGGGATAAAACATTGATGCTATGTCTAAGGATGTAGTTGTTGATTACATTACGCACCATACTTAATGCAATTGTCTGTTGCTTTGCAACTTAATACTGGAGGGGGTTCGGATGATAACCTGAAGGTGGACTTTTTAGGCATAGATGCAGTTGGATGGCGGTCTATGTACTTTGTCGTAATGCCCAATTAAATCTCACTATACTCATCATAATATGTATGTGCATGGTCATGCCCTCTTTATTTGTCAATTGCCCAACTGTAATTTGTTCACCCAACATGCTGTTTATCTTATGGGAGAGACACCTCTAGTGAACTGTGGACCCCGGTCCAATTCTCTATACTGAAATACAATCTACTGCAATACTGTTCTACTGTTTTCTGCAAACAATCATCTTCCACACAATACAGTTAATCCTTTGTTACAGCAAGCTGGTGAGATTGACAACCTCACTGTTTCATTGGGGCAAAGTACTTTTGTTGTGTTGTGCAGGTTCCACGTTGGCGCCGGAATCCCTGGTGTTGCGCCGCACTACATCCCGCCGCCATCAACCTTCAACGTGCTTCTTGGCTCCTCCTGGTTCGATAAACCTTGGTTTCTTTCTGAGGGAAAACTTGCTGCTGTGCGCATCATACCTTCCTCTTGGGGTTCCCAATGAACGTGTGAGTTACACGCCATCACCGCCGTGCAAAAGTAGTTGCTACACATTTTCAACAGAACTCATTTTCAACAGAACACATTTTCAACTGAACAGAATTGCACACATACATAGACATGGTTCAAATTCAGGAACTAAACATTGTGGCACGAACAGACAAATGGTTGGAATTACAACACAATAACTCTAGCATATACTCTAGCTTCTTCTCCTCCTGACCAACAGATCACTGAATTCACCCTAATTTCAGTTCCTACACATCACCCAGGTACAACAGATGACAAAAACTACAGATAGCACCCAAACCATGAAGCCTCCCATTTTCTTTGGTTCAGGGTTGCTCTGTTTCCTTGCAGCAAGCAGAAACTTTTCTTCCTGGAGCCTCTCAATTTCTACCTGGAGCCTCTCAATTTCTTCATCTCGATCCCAAACAGCATCACGCAGATCACGAACTAACTCTTTGTGACGTGCATCCAGCGGATCATCAATCCACTTAAACACTTTACACCCTATTCCACCAGCAATCTGACAGATGAAGAACAAAAGAGGATAAGTAAGCCATAGTAGAAAAGAAAATTTAGAAGACGGCGGGCTCCAGGAAATTCAGAATGGGGGCGGGGGGGCGTGCTCGAAGACTAACCGAGCGAATTTTGCAGTTCCGGTATCTTCTCCCAGGATTCGGATCACTCCAAGAAATCCATTGCGGCATCTTCTCGCCACGATCCACGTACGTCGGCGGGCTCATAATCGAATGTCCGCTGCCGATACGGGATGGGCGTGCCCGGCCGCCGGCGGCGACGCGACGACGCTCCTGACCTAGAAGAACTGCCCGAGCAGGCTGGGAACTGCGCCGCCATGCAAGATGCACCTGGTCGGAGGGATTTTGGTCGGAGGAGGAACCCTAGCTAGATGCACCTGGTCGGAGGGATTTTGGTCGAGGTGGAGGGATTTTGAAGACAACTGATTAGTCTATCATGTCTATATACATGGACAACCATACTTGTGTCAACAACACTATTGTAGCAAAGCGGTAAGGAGTGGTAGTGCGGCAGCGCCAGGTCGAGGGTTCGAGTCCCCGCAAGCGCAATTTTTGCCAGTTATTTCCATCGGGAGCCACTCCAACCCCGGATGGGCCGTCGGGCCAGCAATTCAACCCCCGGATGGGCCGTCGGGCCAGCAATTCAACCACCGGATGGGCCGTCGTGGGGTAGGCCAGCAGCCAGCAGCCTAGTAGAGGACAGCCCAAAAGAGGAGGATATCACCAGTAGCCCATTAAAATGGTGGACGGCACAGAGAAAAAAAAATAACAAGACGCCTTTGTCCCACAAGTATCAGTTGGTCCTACATGTCAGTTAGTTCAAGCCAGTTGCTTCTAGTGACACGTGTGAGGCGCGTGGGACCCGAAAAGGGACACATAGGCAAAATGGATGACATGGCAGCCAAACACATACCATTGTATTGAGCCAAATGCCAATGACGTTATTGATTTGTCGCAATCGGCATTGGAAAAACGTCGTAGGCCACTTAATTTTGCTAATGATGTTTTGACCTAAATTGCCAATGACGTTTTTGCCCAATAACGTCACGATTTTCTAGGGTTTTGCCCCCCGGAGTGGCCAAGGACGGTCAAAGCTAGGAACGTCATAAAGCTATGACATTTTGATTTCCAGTCATAAAAAAAACATCATATTATGGCAGATTTCTTGTAGTTAGCTTGGATTTCCATGGATTATCATTGCATTACATATGTTTCAACCAAGTGTCACAAAGGGGTACCTCTATGCCACTCTTACAAATGTCCAAGGAGATAGATCGCATTTGATTTCTCAATTTTGATAGATCTCAACTTGAGGACATCCATACCGGGACAACATAGAAAACAGATAATGGACTCCTCTTTAATGCTTAAGCATTCAACAACAGATAATATTCTCATAAGAGATTGAGGATTAATGTCCAAGCTGAAACTTCCACCATGATACATGGCTTTGGTTAGCGGCCCAATGTTCTTCTCTAACAATATGCATACTCAAACCATTTAACTCATGGCAAATCTCCCTTACTTCAGACAAGACGAACATGCATAGCAACTCACATGATATTCAACAAAGGTGTAATAGGTTAATGGCGTCCCCAGAAACATGGTTACCGCTCAACAAGCAACTTATAAGAAATAAGATACATAAGCGACATATTCATCACCACAATAGTTTTTTAGGCTACTTTCCCATGAGCTATGTATTGCAAAGACAAGGAATGAAATTTTAAAGGTAGCACGCAAGCAATTTACTTTGGAATGGCAGAAAAATACCACATAATAGGTAGTTATGGTGGACACAAATGGCATGAGTTTTGGCTAAAGGTTTTTGGATGCACGAGAAGCATTTCCTCTCAGTACAAGGCTTTGGCTAGCAAGGTTGTTTGAAGCAAACACAAGTATGAACCGGTACAGCAAAACTTACATAAGAACATATTGCAAGCATTATAAGACTCTACACTGTTTTCCTTGTTGTTCAAACACTTTTACCAGAAAATATCTAGACCTTAGAGAGACCAATCATGCAAACCAAATTTCAACAAGCTCTACGGTAGTTCTCCACTAATAGATTTAAACTACATGATGCAAGAGCTTAAACATGATCTATGAGAGCTCAAAACAATTGCCAAGTATCAAATTATTCAAGACAATATGAAGCATTTTCTGTTTCCAACGAAATAGCAATAAGTGAAGCGATCAACTTTCGCCATTGAACATTAAAAGTAAAAGCGAAGAACACTAGTGTTCATATGAAAAAGCGGAGCGTGTCTCTCTCCCACACAAGCATGATAGGATCCGATTTATTCAGAGAATGAAAATAACAAAACGAAAATAAAAGCACACATACGCTCCAAGTAAAGCACATAAGATGTGACGGAATAAAAAATAGTTTCACTAGAGATGACCTGATAAGTTGTTGATGAAGAAGGGGATGCCTTGGACATCCCCAAGCTTAGACGCTTCAGTCTTCTTGAAATATGCTTGGGTGACCTACGGGGGAATCCCCAAGCTTAGGCTCTTCACTCTTCTTGATCACATTATATCATCCTTCTCTCTTGACCCTTGAAAACTTCCGCCACACCAAACTTCTCATAAACCTCATTAGAGGGTTAGTGCATAATCAAAAATTCACATGTTCAGCAAGGACACAATCATTCTTAACACTTCTGGACATTACCCAAGGTTACTGAAAGTTAATGGAACAAAGAAATCCACTTAACACAGTAAAAGAGGCAATGTGAAATAAAAGGCAGAATCTGTCAAAACAGAACAGTCCGTAAAGACAAATTTTTTTCGAGGCACTTAACTTGCTCAGATCAGAAAACTCAAAACTAATGAAAGTTGCGTACATATCTGAGGAACACGCATGAATTTTTGCAGAATTTTAAGGTTCTCCTACATAGATATCTACTCAAATTCGTGACAACTAAAAATCTGTTTCTGCGCAGAAATCCAAATCTAGTATCAACTTTCTATTAGAGACTTTACTTGGCACAACAATGCAATAAAACAAAGATAAGGAGAGGTTACAGTAGTAACAACTTCCAAGATGCAACAAAACAGTAGCAAAATAAAAACATGGGTTATCTCCCAAGAAGTGTTTTCTTTATAGCCATTAAGATGGGCTCAGTAATTTTAATGATGCTCGCGCAAGAAATAAGAGTTGAAGCAAAAGAGAGCATCAAAAGCAAATAAGAAACACTTTTAATTCTAACCCACTTCCTATGAAAAGTAATCTTGTAAATAAACAAGTCATGTAAGCATAATTCAACAAGCATCGAAAGGCAACACAAGCGCAACTTCAAGATTCTCAACACAAAGAGGGGAAACTTAATATTATTAAGATGCATATAACCATGTTTCCCTCTCTCATAATAACTTTCAATAGCATCATGAACAAACTCAACAATATAACTATCACATAAAGCATTCTTATTCACATGCATAAAAGTATCATTACTCTCCACATAAGCATAATCAATTTTATTAGTAATAGTGGGAGTAAAACTATCACAACCATAATTGTAATTATCATAAATTGCAGGCATGGTATAATCATAATAAACTTTATCCTCCATAGTAGGTGGCACCAAAATACCACTATCATTATAATCATCATAAATGAGAGGCAAAGTATCATCAAATAAAATTTTCTCCTCAAAACTTGGGGGACTAAAAATATCACAACCAGCTTCCCCAAGCTTAAATTCTTCCATAGCATTAGCAATAATAGTATTCAAAGATTTCATGCTAATAACATTGCTACAACTATTTTGCAAACAAAGTTCCATGGTTTTTTTTAATTCTCTCTTCAAACACATCATGTCCTAATTCAATATAAAGTTCATAAAGATCTCTAATTTTGTTGTTGTTTTCCATTAAGCCTGACTAGTGAAAATAAAAACAAGAAACAAAAAGATATAATTGCAGGATCTAAAGGAGATAGCTTCGAGCACTCACACACCGGCAGCAGTGCTAGGAAATAGCTTAGTAGACGGAGGATGTGAATACCTTTTACCTTACCTCCCCGGCAACGGCGCCAGAAAATAGCTTGATGTCTACGCACGCTTCTATTCCTGTAGACAGTGTTGGGCCTCCAAGAGCAGAGGTTTGTAGAACAGCAGCAAGTTTCCCTTAAGTGAATCACCCAAGGTTTATCGAACTCAGGGAGGTAGAGGTCAGAGATATCCCTCTCAAGCAACCCTGCAATTAAGATACAAGAAGTCTCTTGTTTCCCCAACACACCTAATATACTTGTCAGATGTATAGGTGCACTAGTTCGGTGAAGAGATATTAAAACGCAGGTGGTATAGATGGTGGTAAACGGTAATTGCGATCTGAAGTAAATATTGCAGGAAGTAAAGATGCAGTAAAATAGTAAATAAGCGATGTTTGCAGTATTTGGAAACAAGGCCTAGGGATCCTACTTTCACTAGTGGCCACTCTCAACATTGCAATCATAATTGAATATAAATATAAGCACTTCATCATACTAATCTCCTATTGGATAAAGAACTCAAATTCATTGGGCAAGTGTGCAAAAGCACACCTCAAAGGCGTATTCCCAAGTACTAATAAACACCCCACACTGTCACCGTGAGCATTCATAGGAGGTACTAACACACCACAATTCATAAGGGAGTTACACACGGCGCACACACTGTCACCATTACACCGAGGTCACAGTAACTCCAAAGTTCACATAATAAAACACTTGAATAGCATATGACATCTAGATTGCAAAGCCTATGATCACATAGATGAACAAATAAGTGCTACTCTCAAACACTCTCTTGTTGGATAACAAACACCATTCATTGTGTAGGGCTACAAGAGCTCCCTCAAGCCGGAGTAAACAAGCTCCACAACATCTGGAGTTCATATTTAAAGTAACCTCTAGAGTGCATAATAGACAAGAGTAACATCTACATATTCATAAAGATCACACCATGGGAGAGAGAGATGAACCACATAGCTACCGGTAGATCCCTCAGCCTCGGGGGAGAACTACTCCCTCCTCATCATGGGAGACAGCAATGGCGATGAAGATGGCGGTGGTGTCGATGGTGATGACTCCGGGGCAATTCCCCATCCCGGCGGCGTGCCAGAACAGAGACTTCTGTCCCCCGAAACGGAGTTTCGCGATGGCGGCGGCGCCCCTGGAGTCTTTTTGGAGTATGATAGATTGATGTAGGGTTTTCCCATCGCGAGGAATATATAGGCGAAAGGGCGGCGCGAGGGGGTGCCTGGGGGGCCCTGATACGTCCAAAACGTATCTACTTTTCCGAACACTTTTGCTATTGTTTTGCCTCTAATTTGTGTATTTTGGATGCAACTAACACGGACTAACGCTGTTTTCAGCAGAACTGCTCTGGTGTCTTGTTTTTGTGCAGAAATCCAACTTTCAGGAAAATCCTCGGAATTTATGCGAAAGGTCCTATTTTCCCAGAATATTGACGGAGCCAGAAGGACAAGCCAGGTGGTGGCCCGAGGCCCCCACACACTAGGCCGGCGTGGCCCAGGAGGGGGGCGCGCCGCCCTACTGTGTGGCCGCCTCGGCTGGCCCCCGACGCCCTCCTTTGGACTACTTAACGCCTTCGACCTAAAACGCACGGGGGGTTAGACGAAATCGCCAGAAGACATCCAGTACGCCGCCACCATCGCGAAACTCCGTCTCGGGACCAGAAACTCCGTTCTGGCACCTCGCCGGGACGGGGAATTGGAGGAGATCATCACCATCATCACCACCGACGCCTCTCCATCGACCAGCCATGTTTCCCCCATCCATGTGTGAGTAATTCCCCCGCTGTAGGCTGAAGGGGATGGTAGGGATTGGATGAGATTGGTCATGTAATAGCATAAGATTGTTAGGGCATAGTGCCTAGTGTCCGTAATTGGTACTTTTATGATATTGTTGCAACTTGTTATGCTTAATGCTTGTCACTAGGGCCCGAGTGCCATGATCTCAGATCTGAACATGTTATTGATTCATGAAGATATTCGCTGTTTATGATCTTACCTGCAAGTTGTATACACGTATTGTTGTCCGGAACCCGAGGCCCCAAAGTGACAGAAATTGGGACAACCGAAGGGGAAGGCAGTGATATGAGGATCACATGTGTTCACGGAGTGTTAATGCTTTGCTCCGGTGCTCTATTAAAAGGAGTGCCTTAATTTCCAGTAGATTCCCTAGGGGCCCGGCTACCACCGGCTGGTAGGACAAAAGATGTTGTGCAAGTTTCTCATTGCGAGCACGTACGACTATATATGGAACACATGCCTATTGATTGATTAGTACTTGGATACCGTTTTATTATTATCTGCAAATGCTCTGCTTTGATTGTTACATGAGTTTCTCTCATCCATGCAACGCCCGTTCATCCATCCCTGTGTCTACAGTATTTTAATCCTGCTGTTTACTATAATCACTACTGTTGTCTTTGTTACTCTGCTGATGTTATTTCACTACTGCTACTGCTATAAAACTGTTACTACTGATAAACTATTGCGAGCAAGTCTGTTTCCAGGTGCAGCTGAATTGACAACTCCGCTGTTAAGGCTTTCAAGTATTCTTTGTCTCCCCTTGTGTCGAATCAATAAATTCGGTTTTACTTCCCGCGAAGACTGTTGCGATCCCCTATACTTGTGGGTCATCAAGACTATTTTCTGGCGCCGTTGCCGGGGAGCATAGCTTTATTTGGAAGTTCACTTGGATTGATATTGTTCGCTGCAAATTCTCCATCATGGGTAAACCTCGTGATACTAAAGTCGCCATATTACACCATCCACTACAAGAAAAGGTACAACTCTGAGTACCTCTGCTGCTCTTGATTCACCATCTGTGATAGATAAACTTGTTTCACCACCACAAGCTTCACATGCTGGTACTTCTGCTAGATCTGAAAATTCCTCTTATAATTTTGATGATGCTTCTGCTGTGCTTGATAATGATGGTTCGTTAGGATCTTTTCTAGATGCTACAATTGCTAGGTCTAGACAAATTGAAAATACTGAAACTCCTAATGAAGATGTTACTACACCTGTTAATTCACCTGAGTCTGTTGAATACTCTAGTGATGATCTTGATGAAGATTATGTAGAACTTGATGATGATTTCATTGATAAATGCAATGCTACTACCGATGCAAGAAAAATTAAAAAGTTGCTTGCATAACATACTGTTAGATATAAACTGTCTCCTGATCCTAAATTTGCCACATCTCCTATAAACATTAAGGATAAGGATTATGATTTTTCTCTTGATCTATCTCATATAGCTATTGTTGAGAAAACACCTTTTTGTGGTACTGAAAAAGAAAGTGCTGTAGAACACATGATTGAGCTATCTACTCTGAGTAGCTTGTTTTCTGATGATGTTAAGAAGCGTACTTATTTTGTTGCTAAAATTTTCCCTTTCTCATTAAAGGATGATGCTAAAACTTGGTACAATAGTTTGCCACATGATTCTATTAATAGTCCAAAATAATTGCTTGATGTTTTCTTCCGGAAATACTTTCCTGCTAGTGCTCAACATATTGCTTTGCAGAAAATTTACAATTTTGACCAGGAAGATGGAGAGAAATTGCCTGAAGCTTGGGCAAGATTTTGCTCTCTTATCAGAGCTCGGCCTGGACATGATTTGGAAAAGCATGATTTACTTGATATATTTTATAGTGGACTAACCATTGAGTCTAGGGCATACCTGGAAAGTTGTGCTGGTTGTGTTTTCAGGAAAAGAACTCAGGGCATATTTGAAGAATTATTGGCTAGAATAGGCCGGAATCATGATGATTGGTCTACACCTGAACCAACCCCGACACCAATATTGAAGAAGAGGGGTATGATTAAATTAAATGATGAAGATATGAGGGAAGCCAAGAAGTCTCTTAAGGGGAAAGGTATTAAATCCGAAGATGTGAAGAATTTACCTCCCATAGAAGATTTATGCAAGATAACTCCCCCATCATCCATGATTGAGGTACACTCTCTTGAACGCTTTACTAGGGAAGATATTCCGTATTCAAAACCTCCTGCTCAATGCTTAGATGAGTTTGATAATTATATTGTTAAGCAAAATAATTTTAATATGAAAGTAGAGAATCATTTAATGGAAAATTCTCAAGCTATTAGTGAATTGCATGGTATTGTGGAGAGAACCTCCAATGATGTTAAGATGCTTGTTAAACACTTTCATATGGTTCAAACTCAAATTGATCAACTCACTAAAGTGCAAAATGACTTGTTAAAAAAAATTCTAAAGCAAAACATGCTTATGAAGTAACAACTAGAGGCGGTGTTTCTACCCAGGATCCTCTATATCCTGAAGGGCATCCCAAAAGAGTTGAACAAGATTCTCAACGAACTGAAACTAGTGCTCCATCTAAGAAAAAGAAAAAGAAACATAAAACTGTTGTAGAATCCTCTGAGCCTGTTAATGATCCTAATAGTATTTCTATTTCTGATGCTGAAACTGAAAGTGGTAATGAACATGATAAAGATAACGATAAGAATGATGCTTCTGACAAAGAAGAGGTTGAAGAAGAACCTGAAAAGCATGCTAAAAATAAAAGGTATACTAAAGAAGATTTTATTGCTAAGAAACATGGTAATGAAAGAGAACCTTGGGTTCAAAAGCAAATGCCTTTTCCTGCTAAGAAACTAAAATCAAAGGAAGAAGAACACTATAATAAATTTTGTGATTGGATGAAACCTTTATTCCTGCAAATCCCTTTGACTGATGCTATTAAATTGCCTCCTTATTCAAAGTATATGAAAGATATTGTCTCTAACAAAAGGAAAATTCCTAATGAGGAGATTTCCACTATGCTTGCTAATTATTCTTTCAATGGTAAGGTTCCAAAGAAGCTTGGCGACCCAGGTATACCGACTATTCCTTGTTCTATTAAGAATAATTATGTTAGAACTGCTCTATGTGATTTGGGAGCGGGTGTTAGTGTTATGCCTTTTTCTCTTTATAAGAGACTTTATTTAGATAAGTTGATACCAACTGATATATCTTTGCAAATGGCTGATAAATCTACTGCTATTCCTGTTGGTATATGTGAGGATGTTCCTGTTCAAGTTACTAATAACTGCTTGATATTAACTGATTTTGTTGTGTTGGAAATGCCTGAAGATGATAATATGTCTATTATTCTTGGGAGACCCTTTCTTAATACTGCAGGGGCTGTTATTGATTGCAATAAAGGAAAAGTTACTTTTAATGTTGATGACAAGGAGCATACCGTTTATTTTCCCAAGAGGATTGAGAAAGCATGTGGAGTTAATACAATTTCTAATGTGAGAACTATCAAAGTGGGAACCATTGATTGTCCTATATATGAGCCTAAAGAAGAATATCAAACTCTTGTGATTGGATCCATATCAATACAATACAAGGTAACATGATTGATTTGAGGTTTATTTCTTCTTATGCTATGTAAAATTTATTTGGTGGCAAGACTTGATCAACCTTGTTAACAAATTCATTTTATATGCATAGAGGAACTAAACAACATCTCTTTCTTCCTCCATTTGATCTACTTGCTGTAGCACTTTTGTTTTGGAAAGTTCTTTAGTTAATTAGAGATTTCAAAATCTTTTTCTCATTTCAAAGAATAATAAATTTAACACCCAGAAATGTGCATTTTTCAAAGTTTTCAAAAATTCACAAAAATTATACCATTGGTCCTATTTTTCGACAAGGCACCTGGGAGCACCTGGGGATGACCAGTGGGGCACCCCAGGGTGGCACCCCACAGGCCGGCGCGGCCAGCAAGGGGGGCGCGCCACCCTGTTGTGTGGGCCCCTCCTTGCCCCACCTCTTCATCTCTTTCACTCATTGCACTCTCTCTCCCGAAAAAACTCGTACTCATTTTCTCTCACTCGCGTTTCTGCTCAAGAGCTCAAGATTTCTCGATCTCTTTGCTCAGCCCAGATTTCTGTCTGAAATTTGGCACATTTGCTCTCCGGTATGTGACTCCTCCGATTATCCAAGTAGAATTTTGTTTGGTTGAGTATATCTTGAATATTTTGCTACTGTAGGTAATATGTTTAGTGAGCTTGCATGCTTGTTCTAAGTTGTAGAAACTAGTTTTGATGCATGTTTAGTACTCTAGCAAGTTCCTATAGTAGTTTCCCTCAATTATATGTCACCAAATCAATTTTTATAATGTTTGTTGAAAAATTTCAGAAAAGGGAGATGGACAACTATAACTTTGGAGAAATGTTTGAAGGGGAGATGACAAGCTCGAGGAGGCCCTCAAGGGAAGCCACCCGATTCAGGCGATCCTATAATGAGGATGTCATCGCGCCAAGCTTCGAGCCCGAAGAGGACAATGGAGTCCCTAACCCTTCATCTTTCCCATGTTATGACTTTTTGAGTAATGCAGGGTTGCTGGATGATTTCTTGACCCTCGTCGGTAAGGCGGGCTTAACCACCTACATGGGAGATGAGAGGGAGCAATACCACATGCTCACTAAAATCTTTGTGGAGAGCTTCAAGTTCAACAACAAGCACTATCACCCAACAGTTGCATTCAGGATCTATGGTAATCCTATTACTATGAAGTTGGAGGATTTTTGTACTGCATTGGATATCGCCCCTGTAGGTATAGCAAAGAGGATTGAGGACAATCCCAGGGTTTTGCTTGAGCTCTATCGAGAGATCACCAATGATGACTGCCACACCATTCAGCGTGGCAAGATAAGAAACATTCAACTCCCCGCCATTAAGTATTTTGCTTATTACCTTGCTACTAGCATTCTTGGTAGGGAGAACACTAGCAATATTTCTAGCTACCATCTTGCTTTCTTAATTACTGCACTCACTGGAGAGACACCGTATCACCTTGGTGCTCTTATTGCTCGCCGCTTGTCTAACAGGGGGCCTATTTTTGGAGGAATCATTGCATCACGCATTTTAGCATATCTAGAACTTCCTCTTGATCCTACTGATGTGAAATTAACTCCTATAAGGCTTGATATTGCTGCTATGAAGAGTCATCAATTTGTCACAACCGACTCTAGTTCAGATAATATTGTCTATAGAATGTTGTTTGCTGACGGGGAAGAGAGGGAAGTTCCATTGCCACAGCCGGATTTGTTCAGTGTTGACAGGAAACCATGGTCGCGCTCTAAGGAGGAGGTGGATGAGCAAATGAAGATACAAGGTTTCCACCAGCAGCATGACTCCGAGGACGCCGAGCCCTCCTACGACTACACCGTCACGTATCCGGGTGCTTCTTCCAGCACATACCCGGAATATGATCCATCTTCGTCGTACTACGGAGGTGCTACTTCATGGGCACCATGGGATTGATCTCCACTTAGGCCAAAAGCCTAAGATTGGGGGAAGGTATACCAGCATCACTCATTCTTTGCATATTATGGTTGCTGGATACTTGTACATATTTTTTTAGTTTCTTTAAGTGGTTTTCTAATAAGAGGGGGATGATATTTGGGGAAGTGCTGCCTGAAAACAGATTCTGGACTGTTACTAAAAACATTCGTGCGCACAGCCAGAACGTTATTTTAAGTTGCAAATTTTTGTGCATGTTCCCCAGGTTGTTATCTAACTTTCATTAGTTGAGCACTTTTCGAACTGAGCAACGGAAGATTTTTGTAAAAATCGATTACTGTACTGCTGTCAAGTTTTGGCAGATTTCTGCCATCTTGCTTTTCTGTGTTTCTTTTAGTTTTCATCTTCTTGTTTTTGCTTTGTTTCTTTCCTAAAACACAAAAAGACCAAAAATATTTCTGTTGTTTCTCTTACCATTTGTTTACTTTGGTTTCTTGCTTTTATTTTGTTTTGTTTGCTATCGTTGGTTTGCTATAAGAAAACCCAAAAAGATTTTGCTTTGTTTGCTTGTTTCCTTTTGTTCTTGTTTCTAATTCGAAAACACCAAAAATATTTGCTGTTCTTCTTTGGTTTTGTAAAGTTCATTATGAGTTCAATGGTTTTCGGTGGCTGGAGCGTGGTTTTCATTCCATATTATTCAAGCTACACAAGTGAAAAGGCAATAATGACGATCTACGACAATCCGATTGTGGTGAGAGGCTGGTATGAACTCTATTTGTTTTCATTTTTGTACATATACTCATCCATGTGAGCATGCTTAGTTGGTTCATGTGAGGTATATGTCACTTAAGAAAGTCTAGTAGTTCATGGTCTCTCATGTTTAGTTCCAATTTATTAATATGAGTAGCATGTCATAAATATTTGCTTGCATTGTTTTATTCATGGATAGATATGACATTGTGGTATCCTCCTCTGAATAATTCACTTAAATCAACTTGGCACATGCTCACGCATGCATATGACTGAACAAAAGTCAATTAAGCCTCGATGATTTACTTTACCTCAGAGTTCTTGTATCACTTTTATGCCTCCGTTAATTTATTTTGCCGCAAGCATGATTATGACGATTCTCGCTCTCTCGATTGTCGCTTCCCAGTCTATTGCTAGCCTTCACTTGTACTGAGCGGGAATGCTGCTCGTGCTTCCAAACCCCTGAAAACCAAGTTATTCCAGAGTGTCCACCATAAATACCTATGTATGGCATTTCAAACCATTTCAAGTAAATTCTCATGTGCTACCTTTAAAACCTTCAAAATGCTTCTCAATTTGTGTTTATGTTTTATAGCACATGAGGAAGTATGTGGTGTTTATCTTTCAATCTTGTCATTTACTCCGGACGGACTTTCACCAATGGACTAGAGGCACATCCGCTTATCCAATAATTTTGCAAAAAGAGCTGGCAACGGGGTTTCCAGCCCCAATTAATCAACTTTCATTAATAATTCTCTTCACATGTTTTGCCCTGATTTATCAGTAAGCAACTTAAACTGCAAATAGACACTCCTCCATGGTATGTGATTGATGGAAGGCACCCGAGGATTCGGTTAGCCATGGCTTGTGTAAGCAAAGGTTGGGGGGAGTGTCATCCATAATGAAACTAAAATATATGTGTAAACAAAAGAGAAGAGTGATGATTTACCTTGCTGGTAGAGATAACGTCCTTCATGGGAGCCGCTCTTGAAAGTCTGGTTGATGAGGTAGTTAGAGTACCCATTACCATTCGTTGACAACAACAAACTCCTCTCAAAATAATTTTACTCCTGTTTTACAAATGAAAAGCTCTAGCACATGTTAATCCCTGCTTCCCTCTGCGAAGGGTCAATCTTTTACTTTTACATTGAGTCTCCATCCTTTCTTTGAGCACTTTCTTGAGAGCACAACTGTCATTCTTAGTATAATATGCTTGTCCCAAAATGTGATTAATTGCGGTATAACTTTGATGCTTTTATCTTTGATAATCTTTACTTCCAGTCTTCTCATGAACCTCAAAGGTGCCCAAGCATTTATATTTTGCTGTACAAATACGGGCAAGCGAGATACCACTTTATCATATCCTTCTATGAACATTGCAATCCTGCTGATAGACATGATTCATGATGCTCATTATTAATTTGCTGGTACCTTTTCCATGATTGACATAGCTATTAGATGATTTTATTTTTATGTATCTTATTATGAATTGCTTAAGTACTTGCCATATCATGAGAATATTTACATCATATGAACAAATGTGTTCGTTAAAGTTCTTTTATCGCACTCAGTTGTTAACTGAATTGCTTGAGGACAAGCAATAAGCTAAGCTTGGGGGGAGTTGATACGTCCAAAACGTATCTACTTCCCGAACACTTTTGCTATTGTTTTGCCTCTAATTTGTGTATTTTGGATGCAACTAACACGGACTAATTTGTTTTCAGCAGAATCGCTCACAGTGTCTCGTTTTTGTGCAGAAATCCAACTTTCAGGAAAATCCTCGAAATTTATGCGAAAGGTCCTATTTTCCCAGAATATTGACAGAGCCAGAAGGGCAAGCCAGGTGGGGCCCCGAGGCCCCCACACACTAGGTCGGCGCGGCCCAGGAGGGGGGCGCGCCGCCCTACTGTGTGGCCGCCTCGGCTGGCCCCCGACGCCCTCCTTTGGACTACTTAACGCCTTCAACCTAAAAACGCACGGGGGGTTAGACAAAATCGCCAGAAGACATCCAGTACGCCGCCACCATCGCGAAACTCCGTCTCGGGACCAGAAACTCCGTTCTGGCACCTCGCCGGGACGGGGAATTGGAGGAGATCATCGCCATCATCACCACCGACGCCTCTCCATCGACCAGCCATATTTCCCCCATCCATGTGTGAGTAATTCCCCCGCTGTAGGCTGAAGGGGATGGTAGTGATTGGATGAGATTGGTCATGTAATAGCATAAGATTGTTAGGACATAGTGCCTAGTGTCTGTAATTGGTACTTTTATGATATTGTTGCAACTTGTTATGCTTAATGCTTGTCACTAGGGCCCGAGTGCCATGATCTCAGATCTGAACATGTTATTGATTCATGAAGATATTCGTTGTTTATGATCTTACCTGTAAGTTGTATACACGTATTGTTGTCCGGAACCCGAGGCCCCAAAGTGACAGAAATTGGGACAACCGAAGGGGAAGGCAGTGATATGAGGATCACATGTGTTCACGGAGTGTTAATGCTTTGCTCCGGTGCTCTATTAAAAGGAGTGCCTTAATTTCCAGTAGATTCCCTAGAGGCCCGGCTGCCACCGGCTGGTAGGACAAAAGATGTTGTGCAAGTTTCTCATTGCGAGCACGTACGACTATATATGGAACACATGCCTATTGATTGATTAGTACTTGGATACCGTTTTATTATTATCTGCAAATGCCCTCCTTTGATTGTTACATGAGTTTCTCTCATCCATGCAACGCCCGTTCATCCATCCCTGTGCCTACAGTATTTTAATCCTGTTGTTTACTATAATCACTACTGCTGTCTTTGTTACTCGTCGTTATTTCACTATCGCTGCTATAAAACTGTTACTACTGATAAACTATTGCGAGCAAGTCTGTTTCCAGGTGCAGCTGAATTGACAACTCCGCTGTTAAGGCTTTCAAGTATTCTTTGTCTCCCCTTGTGTTGAATCAATAAATTGGGTTTTACTTCCCGCGAAGATTGTTGCGGTCCCCTATACTTGTGGGTCATCAGGCCCACCCTATAGCTGGGCACGCCCCCCCTCTTGGCCCCGCCGCCAGGTGGTGTGGGGCCCCCTTGGCCCCTCTCCGTCTCTCCTTCGGTGTTCTGGGTCCGTCTCGGTAAAATAGGAGGTTTGGCTTTTGTTTCGTCGAATTCCGAGAATATTGCCCGAACAGCTTTTCTGGAACCAAAAACAGCAGAAAACAGGAACTGACACTTCGGCATCTTGTTAATAGGTTAGTCCCGGAAAATGCATAAAAACATTATAAAGTGTGAGCAAAACATGTAGGTATTGTCATAAAACTAGCATGGAACATCAGAAATTATAGATACGTTGGAGATGTATCATGGTCGCCCTCCATGCCTCGTCCACCCGGTGGCGGCGCTCCCACTCGGCGTGCCACGCCTCGAACTTGGGGCCGCTCATCGGCTTGAGCGGCGGGTCCTCGTGGTACCAGCGGCCGCCCCACGTGAAGTCACGGAGCTTCGGCGGGACGAACGGGCCGTTGTCGTACTTGCAGGCCGCGCGGCGGCTCCCGGCGGCGGATCTTTTGCATTGAAGCCGCCAGGCATCCTCCACGTTGTCCGGCGAGCGGGAACGCTTCGATCCGCTCGCCGGGGAGGTGGTACTGCGGCGCGGGAGTCCATGCCGGAGATGGGGTGGAATGCGGCGCGGGGGAGCGAGGAATTGCTCGTCGGAGCAGGATGGAGGAGGCGGCGGCGCACGGCGGAGCTAGGGTTACCCCTCACTCGCACCTGCGCCCGGTATAAGTATGGGGCGGCGGGGCCGATTTCCTGGGCCCCGTATTCCGCCGAAACGGGGCGGCCCGAATACGGGGCCTGCTAGACGGCCCAAACCGCGCCTGCCCCGTATCTCGCCGGAATTTTACGGGGTGGGCGGGTTATAAGGGGCCTGTTAGACATGCTCTTAGTTTCTGCATGTACATTTGATTGATCCTTCTCAGCATAGCATCCTGAGTGCTCAGCCTTTACCTTCTACAACTTATCATGCCGCAACAATTGCATCAGTACTGAGTGCAAGCCACTATGGTGCGTCGGTTCAAGAATAAAATATGTCAGATTTTGAGTCATTTTGGTGAGAGTTTGGTAGGTTGCATGAGATTGATGGCTCATTGCGCCAGCGAGATGGGAGTCCCATCTCTTTCCGGACGAGCTCCGGTTCACGAATCACACATCGTTTGATAGGTTGGGTTGCATCGGGTGGCACCCAAGTGACACTTTGATTGGTTGATCGTATAGTTTTCGTAGCCTCACATATATGGAAACATGGTGAGCTTACCTCACCTATCACAAGATCACCATGGCATCGCCGTTCACAAGTTTCGGCACGTCCGCGATGGCACCGCCGGTCACGCCAGTCAAAAGCATCATCACATCGCCGACCATGAAGACGAAGACCACCATGGCACCGTCGGTCACGCCGGTCACAAGCATGGGCACGTCGCCGACCACGAAGACGAATACCACCATGACACCGTCGGTCACGCCGGTCACAAGCATCACCATGTCGCCTACCACGATGATGAACACCGCCAGGACACCACCGGTCAAGCCGGTCACAAGCATGGGCACGTCACCGATCACGAAGACGAACACCACCATGACACCATCGGTGACGGCGGTCATAAGCATCACCATGTCGCCGACCACGAAGACGAACACCACCATGACCCCACCACCATGGATTATCACCTCTCACTTCTCACCTATCATCACCACGTCGTCGTCCATGAAGATGGCGAGTCAAAAGTTGAGCAAAAGTAGTCCAAATCTTACGCACACATACGTACAGATTATAGTATACTTGTGAGTCATTTATCTATCAGTGTATATATACCGAAACAAAAACCTGTCAACATAAAAATCGTGCGGAATGGTGAGGTGAACCTACTCCTCAAAGGAAATTTCAAACAGTTGAGCGTGTGCGTCAAATTTGGCAAAATTCGCTTAAAACCTCATACACAAAATTGACGATTTACGACCGACGAAACTCGAAACCGATTGTGGAAATTGGTTCGTATCATCGACACACATCTTTTTCGTGTACAACTTATTTTGATTCGGACTATGTTTATGTTCATTTGAGAGAGGGTGTGTGGAGTAGTCTAAGGGAGAGTGAGCATAAGAAACAGCTCGTGCAACCATTGCATCAGTGGAGCCAAAGTGACGCGAGAACGGGCTTGCCCTGGAGAAACTGCCGATTCGAGCGTTCCTCCAGATGCAGGTAAAACACTGCTTTGAGAACCGTGCGATGCAACAACGTGAGTTGGCCTAGGCAACCAAACAAGCCAAAAATTGCTGGCCCGATACGAGCCAAAGGGCATGCAGACCACCAAACGCGCCCTTGGTTTATTTGTTGTGTTCAAATCGCTTTACATGTGAGACAATGATAGATGGGTGGAGCATGCAATCTATATTTTATTACAATCTAGACTAGACTTGGTTGGTCTTCTCTCCCTGACATATGGACCTACTCCCCTCCTTGTGACGGATTGTTTGGATGGATCGAACCAAGTTTTTGATTCGCTTTTTTCTTCTGGAACAATTTGATGCTCTAAAGAACCGAACTAATCAGTTGTTTTTCTCAAAAAAACTAATCAGTTGTTTGGTTTGCTTACATAGTGAACAGCCCCATCTCCAGAATTTCGGAGCCCCGGTTCGATTTATAAAATGGGGCCAATTCTCATCGACTACGTTCGACAAATCTATCTAGAGCATCCTTTTGAGACTGAATTGCTGCATTTAATCTGTTTTTCCTTCTTCTTTTCAGCACCGGCCGGTTAACACTTGATAAATTAACAAAAAGCATCGTGACTACTTGTTGACTATACATGCAATGATCTTAACAACTAACACCAGTTTTTACCTTCACGGAGGGACACGCACACCTGAATGCCGCGCCGGCAAGGATCAGATCAGCACTCAGCGGTGCTGCGGAGCAGGAGGGAGCGGACACGCCCACACGACATGGCGTCGGCGCCACGACAACGCGAGTCGCGACGCGGAAGACGCATACTCCCTCCGTCCTCAAATAAGTGGACATCTAGCCCTAAACTTTGTCCACAAAAGAGTGTACTTATATCTTTCCAGTGCACTTTAATTGTTTCTCTCTCATCGCACGAAAATCAAGCCCAATAATATTAAGCACATATTCTTATTGTTTTCTACATGCACTTAGTTTATTAGAGGTGAAAGAATTAAGGAGGAGAGATGCATGTTCTCAATGTATTTTTTACTCCACTTCATAATTTGTCTTGAAAAACCCGCATGTACACTTATTTGTGGACGGAGGGAGTACGAGCGAACAACCAAGCGATCTCTTGATCGGGAACGGAACTGATCGTGACTGGTTTCTTTCAGCCATCCATTGTGGCCTAGTGGCCTGGGCCGCTAGCAAAGGGAAAAATATTGGCCTGCAAAAAATCGAGGGCCCTGGAATTTGGGGGCCCTGGTCGGTCGATCTCTTCGATCGTGGCCATCAATGAAACTGATAGTGGATGATCTAAATAGTATTTAGATGCATCTAAATTTTAACAAATCTCTGACACGTTCATGGGATAGAGGAAGTATGTCAATGTGTATTACAAACAACAGGAGCACGTCGGCCTTTGCAGGGGCATGGGTCGGCCTAGGTTGCAGCACACATGCATGGGGGCAACTTGTATGAGATCTGGGCAACATGTGCGATCAAAGAATCTGGTATTCTGGACCATTGGATATGTTACATGTGGTACAGATCGAATTTGTAGAGTTGGTGGAACACTTTTGCAAATAAGACCCTAGTGTCCGTTCTATTATAGTTCTGTACCGTCCCATTGATCTATTCCCAGCGTTCGAACCTAGTTCCAAATCCACTTCCGGCGAAGCCGACATCGACTACTGAAATAACGAGGTGTCGCCTAGAGGGGGGTGAATAGGCGTTTTAAAAACTATTACAAATTTGGCTTGTAACAATGCGGAATTAATCTAACGCTTATTTTGTAAGCACAAAATCTAAATATGCTAGGCTCAACTAAGTGCAACAACAACAACTTAGATAAGCAAAATAGACACAAGATATATGTAGCACACGAGATAGCAATATATATATGTATTTCAAGCACGATGACTATCACAAGGAAAGTAAACTCGGGTATAGAGATAACCGAGGCACGTGGAGACGAGTATGTATTCCCGTGTTCCCCACACAAGTTGAGGTACGTTATGTTGGAGAGATGCGGGCCACCACGAAGGTCTTCTGAACACCACGAAGGCTCACCTTCTTCTCCAAGCCAATACCACGAAGGATAAAGGTCTTTCCCTTATGGCTAGCTTTTCCTCCACTCCGGAGATGGTAAGCTCCACAACCACTTCACAAGCTCCACGAAGGATAAGCCCGGGCCTCTTCATAATCTTCCACGAAGAGGTCACCGGAGCACCAACAACCAAGCCAACTAGGAGGTTACCCCTCCAAGAGTAAAAAGTTCACGGTCTCTCACTCGAACTAATCGTAATGGAGAGCTCAACAGTTATGCAAGACTGCAAAAGCAAGAGCACCAAAGGTGTTTAAATCCCTCATACTCAAATCCACCAAAGCAACAAGTGCTAGAGAGGAATTAGAGAAGAACAACAAAGGAGGAAATCAACAAATGACTCCAAGATCTAGATCCCAACAGTTCCCCTCACAAAGAGGAGGAATGGATTGGTGAAGTTGTAGGTGTAGATATCCGCTTTCAAATCCCTCAAGAATATGCTAGAATCACATGAGGGATGAAGTGGAAGCAAGATTTTGAGGTTCAACAATGGAGTAGGAGAGAGAGAGAGCAAATAGAATGACTGACCTTACCTCCTCAAGGAGGAAGAAGGACTATTTATAGTCCAAGGGGGAAAACTGGCCGTTTGGGGAATTCACACGATCCGTACCGGCGGTAAACCGGCACCGCCGGTTCACACGCCGGAATGGTCCGGCGAGCAAATCGGCTGAACGAAACCACCGCCGAAAATCTCTAGCACATGAGGCTGGACCGTTTCTGAAATTGGCACGCCGGTTCCCTCGCCGGAACAAGACCGACTCATCGGAACGAAACCGGTTTTGCCTGAACAACATACTGGTACGTGTTCCGGTGAAATCGGAACCATTTCGGCTCACAGAGATATTCCGGCAGGAGAGCCGGCACCACCGGTTTCAGCGCCGAAATCGCCAGAACCCCTCAAACACCGTTTTCTCGACATAACTTAACTTTGACAAAGTTCCCGAACTCCGATTAAGATGAAATATTGAGACTCCTCACAGAATACTTTTAGATGATTTAAGACAGGGAGCCTCCCAATGTCAGGAAACGGTAAAGACGTCCAAACTCGAAAACGCAATAGAAGATGCATGCGGATTCCATTTTCGATAAACTTGGGCTTGTTGAAAAGCTAGAAACAAGCTCAAGAACCTCACACAGAGAAACACCAAGAAGCAACAGGAAAATAGGAATGCAAAGTATGCAAATGATTGAGCTCCCTAAGACGATGCGATCAAGTTACCCAACCGGAAGTCCCTCTTGGCAGTGCGGCTATCTATCCTATAACCTGGTCTCCCAACAACTACTTTGAGACCGGTAAAAGGAACACCTAGCAAAGATATACTTTTGTCTTGCGCATCCCACTTGATCTTGATGACAACACTTGAAGTTTCACTCAAGCCGGAATGCCTCACTTGATTGTTGTTGCTTCGTGAAGACTCACAAATGCTCCCCCATACACCATGATGGGATAGCTTCATTGAGGCACATCTTCACATGTCCATTATCACCAAATGGACCGCAAGATTCAAGCATGATATCTTCGATATGCTCATCTTGAACTTGCCCTTCTCAACCTTGATGACATCCATACTTGATACCATCCTCACATGGGCTATATTAGATCATACTCTTGATGCATGCCCATGGCAAGATACCTTGTATCTCTTCAAATCGATGATCTTGATGCCAATACCAAAGGTATATATATCCATCTTCATGACATCCACACTTCAACCCAACACATGGACTACAAGCAATACCTATGAAACATTCCTTCATATAAACACAATGAAAACATTAGTCCATAGATGATTGTCATTAATTACCAAAAACACACTTAGGGGCAATGTACCCTTACAATACGGCGACAGTACAACCTGTACCAGTCCGTGCCCGTGCGGACGTATATCGATAGAGACAGAGACGTTCCTTCCGCCTCCCGTCCTCTCTTGTGGATACAGAGAGCTTACATATGTACGATGTTCTGGATATTCCTAACTATGAAATGTGCCTTTACCTATTCATTTTTCCAGGGTTCTTTTGCATAAATCAGTGTGCAACCAGGAAATGGAACCAACATTATGTGTGATCTGGAATCAATAATTTCCGAGTCTGCACTTGCTGAGAATCATTTGTTCGTAGTTCCTCCCCTACCCAAGTTGATATCCTAACACCTACCAGTGGCCATAGAGACAAGGAAAAGAAGACAGAAACGAAGAAAAAATTAGGTGTTATATTGTACATGTGCTAATTTTTTGCTCTAACCCATTATATAATAAAAAATAGTATGTGGTCTATACACATGTAGAATCCACACTTATTAAAACTAATAGATGCTTATGCCACATGAAAACGTAACTTTGGTCAATCACTTAATTGTGAGCCAAGTTAAATGATAGCTGTAATATACTTACCACATGTAGATCCATCGAATAGGAAATTATTCCAACAACAACGAGTTCGTATTCTTTCTCTTCGGACAAGAACTCGGAATTATAAGAAGTCCTATTATTTTTCTAGCTACCATGTCACATGCCACACAACTAATCCAGAAACCAAAACAGGGGACAGTAAAACAAAGAAAAAAATCCTACCATGCAAAATCCCATGTCTTTAGTCCAATTAGATTTTTTCAGGAAAAGTTTAACTCAGATTAACAGGAAGGAAAAACATGATTCACATAATTATTTTGAACCGGATACTGTTATCCTGCCCGTGCCGGCCCATGAAACCTATCTATATTCCCTCGATCTCGATAAGCAGATGCAATAGGGGGGTGCTGTACGCCGACCTGGTCGGTGCGGACCAGGCGCCGCACACCCCCCAGGCGGGTTGTTGGGCCGGCCCAACGTTCCCACTCTTTCTTTTTTTTGTTTCTTTTGCTTTTTATTTTTTCTGTTCAATTTTCTTTTTACGTTTTTTAAAAGCTGATTCTTTTAGACCTGATTTTAAAATTATTTTAGTTTTTCCGAAATTTAAATATTTTTATAATTTGAACATTTTTTAGATTGGAACAATTTTTAAATTGGAACAAATTTTAAAATTGAACAAAAAACTCAAAATTTATTATTTTTTATATATGAACAAATTTCGAATTTGAACAATTTTTTATTTGAACAATTTTCGTATTTGAACAATTTTTTATTTGAACAATTTTCGTATTTGAACAAGTTTTTATTTGAACAATTTTCGAATTTGAATTTTCTCGAATATTTGAGATAAAACATTTTACATTTAAATATATATTTAAATTTCAAAAATTAAATCTTAAGAACGAGAAAAACAGAAAATAAAAATAAACAAAAAAGAAAAAGAAACAAAAAAGAAAAAACAGGAATGAAAAAGAAAAGAACAGAAAAAGAAAAGAACAGAAAATGATCTCAAAAAAAAGAAAACGGCCAAGTGGCCCAACACCCGAACTGGGCCGGCCCGTACCGCGCGCGGGGGTGTGCGGCGCGCGGTACGCGCCGACCTGGTCGGTGTATAGGAAATCCGGACGCAATACGCACACGGACGAAAAAATGGGCCATATCATCAAGGTACACCACATACGCACGAAGGCCCACCCTACGACCCAGTCCAGCCCAAACTTGTACCGGGAAACCCTAGTACTCGAGTTGCTATAAATTCCCACGCACTCCGCCTCTCCAAACCCTAGAAGCCA
The DNA here is from genome assembly GCF_019359855.2 of Lolium perenne. NCBI lineage: Eukaryota > Viridiplantae > Streptophyta > Magnoliopsida > Poales > Poaceae > Lolium > Lolium perenne. The sequence continues at coordinate 211,211,170 of NC_067250.2, read as the reverse complement.
CCCTTGCCTCCTGCGCCTCCACTTCCGCCGCACTCCCCACGGTAAGCGCCGCCGCCGCCCTCGTCCCCCGTTTCTCCCGTCGCCGCCGTCCCCTCCCGTTTCTACTCCTAATCTCGCTTTTCGTCTCGCTGCCCGCAGAGAACGCAGATCCGCCTCGGTGAGAATCCGTCGCCATGTCGTCCAGCGAGGTCGCCTGCACCCTTGCCGCCCTCATCCTCCACGATGACGGGATCCCCATCACAGTAAGTTATCCCTCACGATTTCTTCTCTTCTCCGTTCGTTTTCTCGGTTGGATTCGGTTACCTGATTACGTATTCCTCGTCGATGTAGTCTGAGAAGATCGCCACCGTCGTCAAGGCCGCCGGCATCAAGGTTGAGGCCTACTGGCCCGCGCTCTTCGCCAAGCTCCTCCAGACCCGCAGCGTCGACGACCTGATCCTCTCCGTCGGATCTGGTATGCTTTCCTCCCTCTTGCACTGTTCGATGCGTGAATTTTTTCGGTCCTATGATCTGATTTATGTTGTACTGTGTCTAGATTCTGACCATTAGGTTTATTGTATTCTCCCTGCTCAGCAGTTTGATTAGTCTATGCATCCATTAGAATCGTTCCTCTCATAATTGATTGCTATTAATTTAGGACAATTTTATATCTAACACAAGCACTAGTATGTTTGTATCCGTAAATTTTGAGGAATTTTGTTGCCTGATGCTCTGAGCTATAAATTTTAGTCTTGTAATGTTGCTAAATAAATTATTTTTGCCTTGAGTTCGCCATGAGTTGTCAATGTATAACAATTGCGTGGTTACTCTAATGTATTTAACGTTTATCAATATTATAATACGATCCTACTGTGCTTGCTTAACCATATTTGGCATGTCGTAGTTGCAGCAGTAGTCTCCACATCTCAGATCCTGTGGCACTCCATTGTTGCCCTTGTAGTAATAGTTGCTCTTGGTGTATTATCTGCAGGTGGTGGTGGTGCTGCCCCTGCTGCTGCTGCACCTGCTGCAGGTGGTGCCGCAGCTGTCGAGGAGAAAGAGGAGAAGAAGGAGGAAGCCAAGGAGGAGAGCGATGACGACATGGGCTTCAGCCTTTTCGACTAAGCAGTTCCAGTCCTGCTTTCATATGGGAAATCGCCTGTTAGGCTATAAGACTCTTATGTTGTTCCTTTAGATCAAAGTTTTGGAGGATTTGATATGTCATGTTATTCTGAATTTAGTACCCTTGCAATGAGTACCTTGAACCTCCCTGGATGTGCTTGGTATCCTATCCTAAGATGTGCTACTCGTTGAGTTCCAGTGTTTCAAGTCTCAAATGCTGTGTTTTCTGATGCTTTGTTGGTTGGTAATCAGACCAACTGCTTGTATCATTTATGAACCTTTTGCTCTAGTTTGGCGTCTTGTTAGTCTGACTAGGGATGTGTTAATTGGTAGTTTGTTGTGGATGGACATTATCATCATTGCTTGCTGATTTCGCTAGCTAGTTTTGCATGTGGGTCTTGTGTGCTGTTAATCTGCTGGCACTGTAAGCTCTAGTAAGTTCAACCATGTGCTATGGGAGTTTCTTGGGAAACTAGTTGCTGGGTGCCTTGGGACGAGATCAGTGTCGATGGAAGTTGCTGTAAACTGGGACGAGATCAGTGTCGATGGAAGTTGCTGTAAACTGATGGAACCTTCGGCCAGGGGACGAAATTAGTTGAAGTGCCGATATCTGATGGAAGTTCTATAGTTTAGTCACCTTCGGCCACGTGATTGTTGCCTTCCACTTCCAGTTAGCTCCGATCCATTGGAGGTTGGATATTGATACTCCGTCGTTCCTAGATACTCCCTTCCTAGATACTCCCTCCGATCACTTAATGTGAGTCAATTAAAAAACTCAGTCCACATTGTCCATTGTACATCAGGGTTCTCTCCCTGCTCGTAGGATAATTTTCCTAAGGCCATGAATTTGGTGATAAGGGTCCTCTCCCTGGTCTTCTCTCCTGGGATTGAATATGTTTTTGCCTTTCCGATGGTTCTGCATTCCTTTTTGGCACAGGATATTAGATAACGCATATTGAAGGACAACTACAGGAGGTTTGAGCTGTATTACCCGGGTAGCACCCCTATTAGATTTGTTTGTGTTTTCTTTTATGCATCATCATGCATCATGCATCATATCATCCACAAGATTTTTAACAAATAAAAATTACTTTGAATAAAATATTTTGTTTCCCCCCCTCTCATATGGTTTCTATAATAAACCATCCCCATGTCTTTTATTTTAAAACAAAACCCTAAAACCAAAACTACTAACCAAAATAAAATACCTTCAGATATCTTCCTACTTTAAAATAAAATTGGTTTTGTTCTATTTTGTTTTTGCAATAGTATTCCAAACAGTTTTAAAATAAAACAGAAAAAGAAAAATCCCTCTATCTGGGCTCCCTCTCTCTCTGTGAAAACATCAAGCACCTTGCACCACTTATCTGGACATTCTTTTAGGTGGTGCTTGATGTATAAACGAAGGAAGTAATACAGTTTGTTAGTTCAGACATATGTTTATTAACATGCTCTTAGCCTTTCACTATCTTCACCAATCATTCCACCTTATTAGAGTTTCCTCCGAACCGTGCCTTGGTAAGCACTATCTTTTTTTATGATCATAGTAACAGGTCAGGTTGCCAAAGACCGCTAGACATAGCGCGGGACACTGCGTTATCTCGCATAGGGCTTGCAAAACCTAGATGGCTGTTATATCGCATAGGACTTGCAGTACCTAGCTGGCTGATCGGTCGGAAGTAGCTGGCTGATCGATCGCCGTAGCTTGCAAGCTCCTGCTCATCAAGTTACTAACTTAGAGCATGTCTAACAGGCCCCGTATTTTTTCGCCCTTTAAAACGCGAGTAGAGGGTCCTGTATTCACTTTTCGCCGGCCGAAAACTCGGACGAGCTAGCAGACCCCGTATCCCACCCCGTAAAACAGAACGGGGTGGGATACGGGGTCTGCTAGCTCGTCCGAGTTGTCAACCCCTCAAAACAGGGTTTTTTGACAAATTGCATATTAGAACCAACACACCATTCACATAAAATAAATGTTTTACATCACACAATAATCGTCTTAATTATTACAATAATGTTTTTCGGAAATGTCAACAAATGTTCTAATGGAAGAATTAAACAAATAACAAATGTTTCACACATACAACAAATAGGAAATGAATGTTTCACACATACAACAATGGGAAATGAATGTAATAAATCATTGGCCATGCAACTGCCAATGGTGTTCAATCAAATCTTGGGTGAGCTGGTGATGAGTCTCGGCATTTTCAATGCCTCGATGAGCTGCAAGAAAAGCTTCAAGCCGATCAGGGTTCCTCTCGGGCTGCACTCGGGTGCCAACATTGTCATAGAAACATGGCAAGTTTAAACCTCTTTCATCTTCAATGATCATGTTGTGAAGAATCACACAACATGTCATGACATCAACAAGAGTTTCCTTGTCCCAAAACCTAGCAGGACCCCTGACAATTGCAAACCTTGCTTGCAGGACACCAAAAGCTCTCTCAATATCCTTGCGGCATGCCTCTTGATTTTTGGTGAAGCAAGCTTCCTTTCTTGTCAAAGGCCTGTCCTTTTTCTCTTTTATGGACTTGACAAGGGTTGCATAGTTAGGGTAAATACCATCTGTGAGATAGTACCCCATGGTGTACTCATTGTTCATAACTTTGTAGTTACAAGGTGGAGCATCACCCTTAATTAGTCTTGCAAACAAAGGGGATCTATTCAAGATGTTGATGTCGTTGAGTGTCCCCGGCAATCCAAAAAAAGCATGCCAAATCCATAAGTCTTGAGAGGCCACAGCTTCAAGAACAATGGCAGCATCACGGCTTTTGCCACAATACATTCCATGCCATGCTTTTGGACAATTTTTCCATGTCCAATGCATGCAATCCAAACTACCAAGCATCCCCGGCCACCCCCTCTTTTCATTGATCTCCATGAGCCTTTTTGTATCATCCTCATTTGGAGCTCGGAGATACTTCTCTCCATACAACTTGATCACCATCTTGGCAAACATACGCACGCAATCCGTGGTTGTTTGCACACTAATGCGAAGGTACTCATCGGTATAATCTGCTGGTATACCGTATGCAATAACCCTCATGGCGGCAGAATTTTTTTGGTATGTGCTAAATCCCATGACTTGGGCAGCATTTCTTCTTTGCCTGAAATAATCGCAATTTGCCTCGCAATCTTTGACGATTTTCTTGAACAAAGTCCTACGCATTCGGTACCGTCTACGGAAGAGGCGGGGAGGATAGGTCGGTACCTCGGCGAAATAATCTTGCATCAGCTGTTCGTGGCCGAGCGCGCGGTTCCGCGGAATGCACATACGCCCCATCACGGATCCTTTCCGCTGATCCAGCAGCTTCATGCGGTCCTCCGTTTGCTTCAAGCCGAACAGGAGCAGCATCATCTCCGTCTCGTCGTCGTTGAGCAACTCGTCGATATCCGAATCGTCGGAATCCGACGACGACCAATTGGTCGACGTCGCGTCCAAATCCGCCATGTGCACATCCTCCGAAGCCATCTACCACGGTGTACCATACATCAGCCCCAAATCCGACCAATTTACCGGTGGCAACGAAGAAGAACGCGGCGGAATACTCACCGGCGGAGAAGACCACGGCGGGAGGGCGGGCGGCGCGCGCGGAGGGACGCGGAACTTCGGCGGGGGTGCGGCGGAGGTGCGGCGGAGGTGCGGCGGGCGTCGACGAACCTCGACGCGGCTCGGCGGACGGCGGAGGCGCGGATCTCGACGGATTGCGGCGGCGGCGCGCGGGTGGCGGCGGCGCGCGGGGAAAACGGGTGGGGAACTGAAATATCCGCGCGCGCTTTCGGAATTGGGATGCGGCCGCCCACTATCCCAGCTCCCACCCCGCACAAGTAGGGGGCGACGACCCGCCCCGTACTCGAAAACAGCAAAAAACGATTCGGGGGCCGTTTTTACGGGGCGTGCTAGACGGCCGGGTAGAGCCGAAACCCTCAAATCGGCGGTTATTATACGGGTTTGCCCCTTTTACGGGGTCTGTTAGACCTGCTCTTACAGTATCAGTCAATGTGTAAGACTAAGCACAAGATTAGTCCTAATATGAAGCACCTTTATAAAAAAGTTATGAAGCAACACAAGAAATCAAAGAGCTTCAGAGTTTGTGGTGGGTGCTGCATCAAGTGCAGTGGGAAGCAGAGCCTGAAGCTCTGTCAATTTATTTGACCAAAGAAATGTCTGAACAACTTAAAGGTTGTAAGTTCACAAGTGCATTTATTTGGCGAAAGAAATGTTCACAGATGGACAAAACTCTTCTACACTGGCTGCAAACTGAACCTCTACACTGACAGCGTCACATCTACACAAGAATAACATCAATCAATTTATGGAAAAAAGAATCACATAAAATTGGGCAGAACCAGATTTCAGTGGTAAAGCATGATCAAATACTATCATCTTAGTTAAGAAGTACTACCTCCATTCCAAGGCTTAAGGCCTATTTTTTTTTCCAGAAAGTCAAACTATGCTAAGTTTGACTAAGTTTTTACCATAAATCATTAACATGGAAAGTACAAAATCAATATCATTAGATAGATAATGAAATATATTTTTATATGGTACCTACAAAATATCATATTTGTTCATAAATTCTTCTAAAAGTATGGTCAAACTTTACTTCGTTTGATTTTCTGAAAAAAATATAGGCCTTAAACCTTGGGATGGAGATAGTAATTACTAAGAGGTGTGGAGACAGGGATTTTGCGGCGCTTCGCAAGCCAAGTGGGATGGAGGTGGATAGCGTGGTCACACCGCTTCAGCCCGTTAGCAAAGCGGTACGCCCAGCGGCGTTTCGCGGGTGTATTTCGTGGGGTGGCGATGCGGCGTAGCGGGATGTCCCGCACCGGTTGCAGCTGAGTAACAGGTCCCCACCATTAGCTAGCTACAGATAATATGTTTGTTCAGAGCAGGTTTATAAGCATGCTGGCAAACCATCAAGGATGGCAGCTTTCTTCTAGCCAAGCAGCCATTGGAAGTTCATAATCGTCTGCTTACTGTTGATGCATGAGGCCTTTCACTCCACCGTACTAGTTTATTCGTAATTTTAACGGTTCAGCTCCCTAATTAACATATACTATGTATTACCTCCATTCCAAGGCTCAATGGCTATTTTTTTTCAGAAAGTCAAACAAAATTTGATCAAATTTTTAGAAATATTTATGAATAAATATGATATTTTGTAGGTACCATATGAAAATATATTTCATTATCTATCTAATGATATTAATTTTGTACTTTTCATGTTAATGATTTTTGATAAAAAATTAGTCAAACTTAACATAGTTTGACTTTCTGAAAAAAAATAGGCCTTAAGCCTTGGGATGGAGGTAGTAGTTCATAGTTGATATTACACCGAAAATGTCTTTCTGAACCCGAGCTCAGATGAGCTTGTTTGCTGGACCAATCACTCGCTCGGAGATTGGTTGTATCGTTCGGTATGCTGGATCGTATGTCTATATTTTATTCAAACATATGTTGTGCCATGGCCCATTTTCCCGTTAGCATTGATTCGAACACAACCGGACGTCCGTAACTGGTCCAGAGTTTTGTGGATGGAGGGCTTGAAAGAGAATATGTACACACGAAGCAGTCATTTATTGTGGAAGCGCTCAGCTGTAACCCAGGTACCCAACCCAGCATCTGTCAGCTCTCCTCCTTCTTCCACAAGGCTTCTCCCAATTTCTTTTCGCCATCTCGGTTCCCACCTCATCTCGGATCCCATTTCCATGTCGATCTCGTCTTCCAGCGCTAGATCGAACCCCATGCAGCAGTGCCCGCAACCGATCCAACTGTAATCGGTGATCAAGCCATTCAGCTGTGCTCTCCACACGCACCTCCTGCCGCCAGGAAAGTCCTCCAGGCAGCGCCGCCGGCCGCCGTAGGCCAAGCAGATGATTATCAGGCCGCTGTGGCGCCTCCTCCAGGACCAGTCCTTTGCCGGCCACACAACAGCCTGCGTCGCCCCTCCGATCTCGCAGCAGCCCGACGGTGTGCACAGGTCGGGCGCCTGCGCTCATTAGTCGGTTGATCTCTGTCATTAATCTGTTGGCCACTGTGCTTGTCAATGCAGTTCAGGAAAATGCACACATGTACCACCAGAACAAAGTAACGGTCGTCGCGGGACGCCCGGCTGCCCTCCCCAACGTCCGTCAGTTCTTGTGACACCGTAACCTGTCGTACACTACGCGTAGACAACTGTTTTACCCGTTTTTCGACGACGCACCTGACAACGTCAGCCCTGGTGGCACAGATCCCAAGTCACCTTGGACGGTCCAAAAAACGAGCTCAGTTGAGCCCGGGACTAGAAACGCCCCTCCATACCCACAGAAATAAGCATCCATATAGCAACAGATAGCATCCAATCTATCAACATATATGGAGCCACGGCGGTAAAACTGAAACTTCAGTTTTGCAGGCGCATGTACTTTTTCTCCAAGAGAGCAGTGTGTGATACGGCGTAAATGATCAAATTAACGTTGTTTCCCCATCTTTGATGCTACACGTAGAAGAATGAAATGCTTGGAAATTAGATATGCACTTTCATTGTGCCCACGTAGAAGAATCGACATGGTGGCACAACAGTAGACGGGGCCTCATCAGTGTCCCTACAAAATTCAGGATGTAGTTGATCACTATCCACCACGAGAATCATCTTGATAACGATTTCAGTACAGATAAGAGTAATTAATCCAAAAGGCAATAATTACAGAATCACAGTAATCTATCATAATAGGTCCTCAGGCATGTACAACCTCCATCCAACGCAAGGCTCATATTCTGTTATCTCTTTGTTTTTTTGTTTTTATTTCTAAAACATCTGTGGAAGGGCGGGTCTGGTGCAGCGGTAGAGCCTCACCGCCTGTGACCGAGAGGTCCCAGGTTCGAGTCACGGTCTCCTCACATTGCACTTCGTGCATCCATATAGCAACAGATAGCATCCAATCTAGCAACATATATGGAGCCACGGCAGTAAAACTGAAACAGGGCATTCAGTTTCGCAGGCGATCAGGAAGTGTACTTTTTCTCCAAGAGAGCAGTGTGTGATAAAGCGTAAATGATCAAATTAACGTTGTTTCCCCATCTTTGATGCTACACGTAGAAGAATCGAATGCTTGGAAATTAGATATGCACTTTCATTGTGCCCACGTAGAAGAATCGACATGGTGGCACAACAGTAGACGGGGCCTCATCAGTGTCCCTACAAAATTCAGGATGTAGTTGATCACTATCCACCACGAGAATCATCTTGATAACGATTTCAGTACAGATAAGAGTAATTAATCCAAAAGGCAATAATTATAGAATCACGGGAATCTATCATAATAGGTCCTCAGGCATGTACAACCTCCATCCAACGCAAGCCTCACATTCTGTTATCTCTTTATTTTTTTGTTTTTATTTCTGAAACATCTGTGGAAGGGCGGGTCTGGTGCAGCGGTAGAGCCTCACCGTCTGTGACCGAGAGATCCCAGGTTCGAGTCGCGGTCTCCTCACATTGCACTTCGTGAGGGTAAGGCTTGCCACTAACACCTTCCCCAGACCCCGCAGGAGTTTTATCACATTGACAGTGAAGTTACTCACTGTTCTCTTAGCATTTGGAAAATTATATTACATCTTTCAAAGGTCATACATAGTTGGATGGATCCCTTGTTTCAGTAAATGGAAATAAGCATGGCAGTATGCTTCTATCTATTATGTGAATCAAACTCAAGATCTTAAAATGAGAAGATTGGAGAAACAAAACACCTTAACTAAACCACTAGTAAATCCTAGTTTTAGAGCTCTTTCAACCTTCAGCTTACATATGGTAAGAAACATGCTAGAATTGAAAAAAACTCTCTACGATGCTATATATGCCTACATTGGGTAATGTCCTCAAAGCTTGCGTGAACTCAAAATAGGTCATTCTAGTGCCATTGAAGTTGCGACGGTTCCACTTTTCTCAGACGTTTTACATGATGTATAAGAGGCGGCTTTGCCATCGAAGTTGCGAAGTTTCAACAGAACCTCCCACTCCACTCCCCTCACCGATGAAGACCCCACTCTTTCACCCCATTTGCCATTACTCTCGATGGTCGGTGCTCCTCCATCTCTCTGCCGCTCGCATCTCACCGTTGGTAAGCAGACGGCTCACAACCGATGTGTCGCAGGCCTTGCAGTGAACCAGGCAACCACGAAACCAGAGGATTTGGAGAAGGCTCTAAAGGGTCCTAATTATGTGATTTGCATCTGCAAATTGTTGCTCTGCTTGTGCTTCGTAGTGGTACTAGTTCTACAAGTTCTTTGATTTGCTTGTTCACATTGCTCGTCTGCTAGTGCACATTGTGCTTCCTGGTGGTACTAGTTATGTGTATTTATTTAACACATTGTTGCTCTTCTTGTTCTCACGTTGTTACGTTGAAACTCTCAGTCTTAACAGCATCAAAGAGATGCATACAGCCATTATTCAGATTTTATCCCATAAAGATCTGCCAAGAGCACCTGTTCAGTGAGTGCAAGCAAACAAGTGTTTGGTTAAGTGCAAAGCTGTGGTCTGGTCACCTTACTTCAAAGGTGAGAAGCGGCCTCAGGGGCATGTAGGGATAGCTGGCAGGTAGAATTGTACGGCCATCATCTAGCGCATTACAGGACAACCAAAGAAAAGTCCGCACTTTGGCTCATCAGTTTGCTTTCCAAATTGTCTAGGCATGGAAATGCCTTATATGCCGAACTGGAGCATCATCCGCGTACAAAACTCTAAGATGAGATGAGATATGAAAACTACACTCTTTTTGTTGAATGAAAACTGATGATAATATCAAGCGACGTTTGCAAAGTTTAGTCAGAGAAGGGCCATCCGGGTTCAGGTAGTTAAGTTGCACGTACGTGACCAGAGGGAATACTAACTAACAAGTAACAACACACGGAAATATCACAAGCAAGATAAAAATAAACAATAATGAAAGAAAGAAACGTACATGAATGGGTAAACAGTTCAAATGATTCTATTACCTCGTGGAGAGCTTCTTCAGGTACTTGGAGAATTCGCTGGGAAAGAAGCCACAGTTGCCAAAGATGTTGTAAGAGGCCATGCCGGCATCACCGTCGGATGGGTACGCTCCAATACCATCACATCGCAGGATGGTCCTGCTCTTCATGTCGAGAGTGACTATCCATATCTTCGAATTGTCAAGGGCTGAAGTGAGGCAATCATTCAACACGAAGTAGAGGATGAAGGGGTCATCCATACTCACAAGAGGGAACCGCGGCACAAGACGGGGGTACTGACTGTGATCGTAACCATCCATAGGCATAGCCCAGAGTTCACCAGCTTCAATCCTGAAATGCTCCTCCCAGGTATAGTCACCGTGGCCTCTTTCCTCCAGTTTCCAGACAACGATGGCGAAATCAGAACCGCGCTTACAGCTGCACGTATCGCTGCTCCTGTCGACGTTGACAAACATCATGGCCCCTCCTTTGGTGACACACACGATCCGGGATGTGTGCGCAGCAGCAATGGCAGCATCACCAGTGGGGGGTACGTCTTTGACAGGTAACGCTTTGTAATGGAGGTCAGGGCTACCGTGGAAGACATTGCAGAACAAGACACCTCTGTAGTAATCTACCCAGCACAGGTAACAAGAGTAAGGGACAACTTTATGTGTTTCCCACGAAAGAACGTCCCGGAAGCTGGCCTTGCTCTTGCCGTCACGGCTATTTACATGCAGGAGCTCCCACTGGCCGTCGGCAGCTCCCCCCTGCGACGGCGGTGAGCGGAGCCGGAAGAGCTCTCGGCTTCCAGAGGAGCGTCAGAGTCGACCCACCGGTCGAACTCAAGCTCCGCCACCACAAAATCTTCACCAGCAGTCAGAAGGCCAATGGCGAATTGGTTCCACATGCGCGACTTGGTTCTCCAGTCCGACGCGGCGGCGACCGTGACCTCCTCCTCGGTGGAGTAGCTGCGTGGGAGCAGGGAGAGCTTGGGACCGAAGGTACCGGCCCTGTAGAGGAAATAATCCGTTGGATGCATCAGCTGGCTAGAGAGGCCACGGAAGTACTCCACCTCGTAGCTGAGGAGGACGGCGTCGCCGTGGGCCGCCACGATGGTGTCCTTGCAAGACTCCTTCCGCTCTTCCGGGCTGTAGAGGCGGAGGCGGGAGGACCCCGGCAGCGGGTGGAGGGTGAAGGCCACGCGGACACGCTCGCCGGTGGTGGCAACTGCCTCCGCGGAGGTCTCGTCGTCGGCGCGGAACGAGAGGCGGTCCTTGTAACGGAACCTTTGGTCCAGCACCACCCAGCTAGGGAAGTCGGGGTGCTGCACTTCCATTGCCACTGCTCCGGATTGGACACGCGGAGCGGCGTGGCAGATATATCGATCTAGGGTTCCGGCCCGAGGGGTAGTGGGCGACGTCGAGGAAGGTGCAAAGAAACGAAAGAGATCAAGACAAACTTTGTTAGAAATAATCTTGCCCTAGTTCAGCTTGGTCAGTATTTTGTTTAGTTCGTTATAAGTGTCTTTTCCGTTTCTTTGCATGGCGGCAGGTCATGGCTTGGAAACTTAGAAAGTTTGAGTACGAGTCCAAGTAGTAGTACTAGTACGTGTTAGCTTCTAGTGCTAATACGTGTTAGAGTTTGGAGTTAGCTAGTTAACTAGGTATGCGACGCATTTCAGACGTTTAAATTGTCCGCGGATGTTTCGTTTGTGTCGGCCCGCGGACGCGAAAATGGTCTTGCGTCCGTTTGGGATGGGTGGCTCCAGCGGACAGACGCATTTTCGGCGCGGGCCAGTTTAATTTCAGAAAAGAGGTTACAGCCTCAAATTAGCTCAAATTTGTACGAAATTATAGCATCAAATTACGTCAAATTAAGGTCTGAAATAAATTCATCACACTTTGCACATGGTACGCCGCAAAGTGGAGTCCAAAAGGGACACGACAAGGCCTGAACATCATAAAAAGTCCAAAAGGAGGCCATGGTGCTGGGCGCATGGCGCTGCTGATCAGGCGTCTCGCACGCGGATTTCGATGCGCCTCTTCATGAACTAGGTCCTGGTGTCGTCGTCGACCCTGCTTAAGTCGGCTAGCATGATCCTTGTATCCTCTGCACGGGTCTTGGCCTCGGCGTCCATCCTCCTGGCCTCGGCGTCACGCAATTTGGCCTCGACGTCTGCCTTTTTAGCCTCGACGTCCATCCTTTGGACCTCAATGACCTCTTTCGTGAGGTTGAGGTAGATGACAACTGCGACCTCTTTTTCCAGACGCTTCTTCTCGTCCCTAGTAGCCATGGAGGCATGATTGTCGGTCATCATCTTCTCCAAGCTCTGGGTGAACGCAATGGCCTGTGCCTCCCGGGCTAGATCGGCCTTGGTTGGCTTATGGCCTCGGGGACGAGGTGGAAGGGCTTGACGGCCATGATCGTCGTCCTCGCCGTCGAGGTTAACCGCTGTCCATTCTTCACAACTTCATCGTAGGCCGCAAAGTTTGTCTTCCACTTTTGCGCGTCCTTGAGCTTCTCCCAACAATGAACCATATGGTAGCCCTTCTTATGCACTGCCTTGAACCTCTCCAAGGCCCGGGATACCTGCAATCACGCCAACGCCGCTAATGATGTACATAGAATGATGTAAATATAATAAAATGATGATGATTGTCTCTTGTTTACCACTGAAATCACGCCAGCGCCGCTAACGGGGTGGTTGATAGTATGTTCGACGGCGGAGCAGAACTTGCTTGTCTCTTGTTTGATGTAGTTTCATCTTTTTCTGATGGACTCTTCCGTGCGAGGGCTTGGGATGTGGTAGGGCTCGTGCATCTTTCTCTCATTATACTCCTGCATGACCTTGGCCCAGTACACCTTGCCCTTTTGTTGGGCGCCATTAATACAGTCATGGCTTGTTGCCAGCCACGCGTTGCACAAACACTTATCATCGTCGTCGATGAATCCTTGTGTCCTGTGGCTCTCCCCTTTCATCTTGTAGCATTGTCCGTGGTGAGGACATACCCTGTTGGCGCGTCCTCATAGTCGTCGACGCACACGGGTGTTGGCTGCGTGGGCTGGGTGGAGAACAGTCGTGTGGCATCGATGTCCTCCGCATCTTGCGTCGGTGCCCACTCATCATGCGGGCCTATCCCAGCCTCGGCGTCGCCAATGAAACCGCCGCCGAAGATCATGGCCTCGAAGTCTTTGTCATTCCGGTCCTTCCAGTAGGCCTACGAATCACTGGACGTTAGACACATGATACACGACAGTCGCACACAGTGAGAGAGCTCACGTACCAGGCCGTCCATCGTCGGGGCAGTTGGTGCCATTTCGTCAAACATGATGCGGGGCACCGGCATGCTCTCTTCCGGCAGCTGACGCGTCTTGTGTGTCGCGCCCGGGCACGAGCCACCGCTTCTAGGCGTCAGGTTGAGGTCGGGAAACAGCGCCCCGTTAAACCGCAGCGGCGCCACGCCGGAGGCGAACCGCGACGCCGCGTGGACCTCCAAGGGAGCGGGAGTTCCAGGACGCAGCTGGGAACTTACCGAGCTCACCGACGAGGCCGGAGGAGCGACGCTGACGATCCCCTCTCGCTTGACGAGCATGTAGGCCTCCGCTAAGCTCGGATGGAGGCCTACTTGCGTGGCGCCGGCTTTCAGCTGCATTTGCCACGCCTGCTGGCTGGCATCCAGGGCGACGGCCGCTGCATTCCTCTCCTTCATGTCCTTGCGCCGACTGCGATGATTCGCGGCCTCGAAGCCTTTCTCCTCCTTGGACAACACCTTCTTTGCCGCCTTCGGCTTAGCGTCCCGGCCGCTGGTGGCAGCCCGCTTTGTTTCCGCCGGAGCTGCAACCTCCATTGTGGCTATGGTCGTGGCTATGGGGGAGTGTGGGGCGGCGGCGGGTGCGAGGGTTACCTCGGAATCCATGGTGGTGGCTGCAGCGGCGAGGACGTCCATCGCTTCAGGACTGCACGCCGGTCTACCTTGATTTTTCGCGCAGGGAATGGCCACTGGCGGGAATGTTATCGAACCCCCTCCCACTGACGCGCGGGTCCTACGTAAGTTTCGGTACGACCGCGGAGCGTCCGCGGAGACGCAAACCTGGCGCATATTTGGGCCAGGTTTGCGTCACCGCGGACAGCCTGGTCACTTTGCATCGCCCCGTAGGAGGAGGGCCCAGACGCATTTTCGGTCATGGCGGACGCAAACGGTCGCTCAGCGTCCGTTTGCGTCGCCCCGTTGGAGATGCCCTTAGTATTCTGAGTCGGTTTGTAAGTTGGTGATTGGGGACATAGTCAGGTTGGCTTGCGGGTATATAAGCAAGGCCAGGGTCATAAGATTGTAATATGAGAAAACAGAAAAACAAATAAAGAGAGGGAAACTAGAGGGTGCGATACTGAAAGGACACAGATGTCGCCAAGAGGGGAGGGGGTGTGAATAGGTGGTTTAAAATTTTTTACGAGATGGGATTAACAAATGCGGAATAAAACTAGCGTTTATTTTGTCAAGCCCAAAGCCTATATACTATGGTTCACCTATGTGCACCAACAACTTATGCTAAGCAATATAAGCAACTAGGTGATAGCAAGATATATAACTTCAAGCACGATGGCTATCACAAGGTAAAGTGCATAAGTAATGAGCTCCGGTATAGAGATAACCGAGGCACGCGGGAGACGATGATTTATCCCGAGTTCACACTCTTGTTAGTGCTGATCTCCATTGGAGAGGTGCGGTGGCTTAGTGTTCCCGAATGACACAAGAGGCCTCCCCTTGAGGTGTGGTTGCTCAATGCACACCAACACCACAAAGGCCTCACCCCAAGATACGGTACTCACACCACACACCGAGCGCCACGAAGGCGCCTCACCTTATTCTCCGGTGACCCTCGCCACAAAGGCCTAGGTCACGGTTCCACTAAGGGATTTCCTTCGAGGCGGAAACCGGTCCTTACACAAAGCTTGGGGCATGCATCCACAACTTAATTGGAGGCTCCCAAGAAATCGACACAAGGCCTCAAATCCGTCTAGAGTTCCAAGAACCCAAGAGTAACAATTTTTTTGCTTTCACTTCCACGAATCACCGTGGAGAACTCAAACCGATGCACCAAATGCAATTGCAAGAACACCACAAAGATGCTCAAGTACTTCTCTCTCAAATTCCAACAAAGCTACAAAAGCTATTGGGGGAATAAGAGAGGAAGAACAAAAAGAAGGAGGAACACCAAATTTCTTCAAGATGTAGATCTAGTGGATTCCCCTCACAAAGAGAGGGATTTGATTGGTGAAGATGTTGATCTAGATCTCCTCTATCTTTCCTCAAATAGATGCAAGATTCATGGGAGGGAGAGGGAGATAGCAAGCTCAAAGAAGGTAAACAATGGCGGCAAAAACGAGCTCTAACCGATGGGAAAATTTGGGGAAGAAGACCTCTTAAATAGGGCAAGAAAAATCTGCCCGTTGGGGCCAAAAACGCGACAGGCCGGCAGTGCCGGGGTGCTCCCGGCGGCAGTTCCGGCCCCCTGTTTTTACCCAAACACTCGATACGAAAATCTTAATAACTTTTGCATCCGGACTTCGATTTCGATGATCTTGGGCTCGTTGAAATCACAACAACAAGATATACAATAATATGTGTAGAAACATCATAGTACAGCAAAGGAGGATAGAAACAAATGAATAAAGGTTTTACCTATCTATAAAATTCAACCCGGTAAAACCTCCAATATGGAAAATGCAACAACTTGAGTTAGGAAACTCGGATTTAGGTGAAACCAATTTTGTTGTAAAGAGGATGAAAAGAGATACCGCACAAAGAGTGAAAAAACTTAAGAACAAGTGGGGTAGATTTTTCTATGGATTTTAGAGTGAAACCTCTCAATACGAGAAACCGAGAAAAACTCCAATATCGAAAATGCAACAAGTGATTCATGCGGAATCCAATTTCGATGATCTAGAGTTTACTATGGAAATAACCACAAGATCTAAATCAACACATGGATAAGATCCAAATAACAACCAAAAAAGATGATGCAAGGATGCAAGGGTTTGAGCTCTCCGAAGGATACGATCGAGTTACTCACTCGAGAGCCCTCTTAATAGTACGACAACTAAACTATAAACCGGTCTCCAACTACACCATGAGACCGGTAAGAAAGAAACCCTATCAAGAGAAAACCTTAACCTTGCGTGTTCCACTTGAGCTCGATGATGGCGATCTTGACCGCAACAAGATGGAACCCCTTTTTTGATTGTGTTTGCTTGACAAAGTCTTGTGGATTGCTCCCGCATAATCCACCATGGGAGAGCTTCTTCTTCGGCGCAACTTCACATATCCATGAACACCATATGGATGGCAAGCTTCAAGCAAATGATATCTTCGAGTTGGCTCATCTTGAACTTGCACTTCATTTCTTCATTCTTCATCATGTTGATGTCTTGAAGTTAAACTTGAGGGATCACTTCATCTTCATCTTCAAGACATACTTGACACTTAATATTCTTAATCAATTTCTTCTTATTGCAACATTGAAGCCAACATATGGTTCAAGCATTGCCTATGGACAACTCCTACAAATATAACTCAATGCAAACATTAGTCCATAGGGATTGTCATTAATTACCAAAACCACACATGGGGGCTCCATGCACTTTCAATCTCCCCTATTTTGGTAATTGATGACAATCTCTTTGAGAGGGTTTATATAAGGAATTTAAGTAACAAACAATTTGAATACATAGAGCAAACTCCCCCATAATATATGCACGTGTGAATGAACTTGAATTTTATTGCATACATTGGCATTCAAAGCCTAGTGGAGTTTCCTCTAAATATTCAACTATGCAAAGCAACAAGATGCAATACAAGAGAGGCACATGCTTAAGCACAAAGCAAAGACATAATAAAATTATCTTAAACCCTCCAAACCTCTCCCCCATTGGCACCAATTGCCGAAATGGGTGAAAAATTTAGAAGGCCGATATAGTGAGAGTTCCTCCATACCGTGTGCATTTCTCATAATTTTAGTGGAATCAAATGCACGTATCCAATGACGAATATTTGGAAGGAATCACACTATAGAGGGGATCAAAGATTGCAAAAATATAATAAAGTCAAGAAGCTTCAACAAATGAAGCAAGCAACCAAATGAACCACAAAGAAGATACCAAAAGAAAGATAGATATTATGATAAGATCAAGAAGATTGCTCTAAAGAATATGAGGAAGCTCCCCAAGGTTTGTGCACAAAACTAGATAATTTGTATTGGAGTATAAAGTGCACAAACATGGAATCATCACTCCCATAATATGATTCAAAACAAAAGATACCAAGTGAATTAAACTCTAATAATCACCACAAAATAGTGTTTTTAAATAAAATGAGGAAGCTTCCCAAGGTACATGCATAAATTAAAATGTTGCATTTGAATACAATATGCATAACATGGAGTCCTCACTCCCTTATTACCATTTTAAAGCACAAAAATTTGCAATAGATCATAGATAGGAAATTAAGCTTAACACTTGCATTGAGCAACAAGTAACATGCACCATAATAAAAGGCTCAACCAAGAGGATATGTGAAAGGCATGACAAAGCATATTATATGACTATTAAACGGATGAGCAAAAAGCATCATCATAATCTTCAATGAATTATATTGCTTAGCATGACCAATCTACACACAACAAATAAATAAGATATCAAATGGAGATGTATCATCTCTTATGTGTATAAGTTTCTCTAAGTGGGCAATATCACGAAGATGTTTATCCACAAAGAAACATGTACACATAGAGTAGATACACAAGAAATATAGCATGATCTCCAAGACGAAGTCATGCAATATACCAATAAGAATTTTTGCTTAATAGCATGGCCAAAGGCTCAATTTTATCTTATTGTATGTTCATGAACTTCAACCACAGACACATAAAGTACATCACAAATATCAACAAGGGATAGAAGATAGTTGGGATGCTTTAAGAGAGGCAACAAGTATCACAAATGAGGATACTAAAAGAAATGACTCAATTTGCACTTTCATCGATATTGCACATGTGAGAAGCTTGAGGAATTGATATGCAATAAAATTGCTAGATAGGCATAGTTGGGATGGATGAATCATGAGCATGATTTTATATATTTCCCAACATATGTGCTCATCTCAATATACTCACATTTGCAATAAAGAGGTTTCATTGAAATCTTTTCAAGAAGCATAATATTTGCAAATCAAGAGATTCATGCCAAGAGGCAACCACATGGGTAGATACTAGAAAAATATGCATGAGAAGATACTTGTTACCAAGATAGCATTGGTGTGGATGTAGTAGATGTGAGTTCGTTAACCATCCTAACTTGCCTCAAATTACCATTGAGTCACCACTTCTTCCTAAGAGTGAGACAAGCATCCAATGCATCTCCATTGTACCTAACACAAAGGTAAGTACAATATGGTCCCCAAACTAATTGGGTCCAAAGTAGTTAGACACACTACAACATATAGGAAAAACTCCACATAACTATGTACATATAGATATGAAATTGACTTTCATGCACATCTTAGCCAAATAAGGATTTGATGGAGTTTACCCTATATATTGGATCAAAGAAAGTAACACATGCCATAAGATATACATATATTAAATATGCATGCACAATACTTTCAAGAACCAAAGGAAGATACAATTTGGACAAAACACCAAATAAATCAAGAAACAATGGTTGTCCAAATTATATCAAAGAATCAAATCAACACAAGATTGACTCCAAAAAATTATCTCATTATAAGAATCTAATTAAACCAAAGAACAAAGGAATGAGATAACTACCTCCCAAGAGAGCAAGGTTCCCACAAATAAACCAAACCCTCAACACTTTTTATGATGGCACAAAGTACCAACAAGAAAAGGTTTGTCTCCCAAAAACAAATTCTTGATAAAGATCAAGTGATGTTACGCATTCTAACAAATATAGGAGAGCTCCCCCAAGATTAGTGCATTATCTAGGATTTTGCATATGAATACAAAATACACAAAACTAGGATCATCACGCTACCTATATCTACAAAAAATGGTAAGAAAGTTTAAATAGACAAATTAGATCCATAAGATGGAAGGAAGACACATGGGAGTCAAAGCACAACAAATTCATGGCAATAAATAAGGCAATTAAACACAAGAGCCAAAGTAAATATGATCAATAAATATCTACCTCATAATAGATTGCCAATTGTCCTAGGACAAGAGGTATTAGAAAATATTTCCCGGTGGTAGTTTGTAAATATAAATAAGATCATATTTACAATAAATAAAGCATGTGGTAAAAGATAAGAGTTAACCATCATGCAAAGAGAGTTTCTTGATATCTTCAATTAGTCATACCAATATGCAAAGCAATTAATAGTATTCATACCAACATGCAAAGAAATTAATAGAATAACTTGAAGCACATGGTTTCCCAGATGCCAAGAAAAACTTTCACAAATAAGATCCACAAATATATTAGCAATGAAGTCATTTAAACAAACTGGAACTTGTTTGAGCAAACATGCCACGTAGGAGAGAGATAATTTATCATATCAATTCTATGTAACACAACCTCAAATGTTCATATTTTCTAGGCTTGTAATATGCACAAAGCTTATTACTCCCCCATAATGTGATAATGAATTTATTTTCACAAGAGGCAAATAAGATCCGACTAGAGATAATTAATGGACATTAGAATTTGAATTTCTCATGAGGATGATATACCACATAGAGACTAGATAATCTTGCAATATCAATTCTAAGTGATATTCCTCATGTACACACATTGTTAGGATTGTGAAATTTCCAAAGGCATATCACTCCCCCAAAATGGGATAGTCCATTAATCGCTCATAAGAGCCATATAAGATACAACAAGATGAAAAGAGGCTCCAAGACAAACATAAATACATGGTGTGCAGCCCAACATACATAGACTTGATTTCTCAAGAAAAGCAAGTAGGAAGCACAACATATACAAACACATGCTAGGAACAAAACTAACACATGCAAAGGGGCGAGTAACTTTCAATATAAATGAGTTGAGTACATGTTACCGCAAGGAGGAACATTGGATATATGATAGAAGCAAGATAACCAAAAGACTTGGATTGATATAATATAAATAATGAAGATCCCTTAATTCTTCATGGTGTAGCCAAGTCACCAATGCCCTCCAACAAGCACCTATTGATCAAGTTTTGGATTCTTGGTACCCAACTAAGTTGGGTCCTAAGTGGTTAGTCACAATAGGCTTGGCAACCCAAATGGTTCTTTTCTTGACACCACTTTGAGCACCAACATATCTGGCAAATACATTGCCACCCTCATACTTACGAAGAGAATAAACATCATCAATGGTGATAGAGTTGGATGAGGTACCAATAGTGCAAAAAGAAGAGATGTGGCCCTTCTCACGACATATGTAGTAAGTTCTTTTCTTCTCCTTCTTCTCACTAGATTTCTCCACAATGGGAGCATTGGCTTGTTTCTTCTTGGGAAGTGGCATTTCTTCAACTTGAGGTTGAATATGAGTTTGAGCTTGAGGCCGCTTCCCTTTTCGCTTCTTCTTCAAAGGGAAAGATCTAACATGGTGCCCTTTAATATTGCACTTGAAGCAAACAATCTTGGCCGGGTCTTTAACTTGTACTTGGCCCTTCTTATTCTTGTTGGTCTTGGAATTGCTCTTGTTGTTGGATTTGAATCCAAGTCCACTCTTGTCGTTGGGGGATTGTTGCACACTCAACATCATGCCAAGTTTGCTTTTCCCTTCATGACTCTTTACCAAGTAATTCTTCAAAGAAGTGACTTGGGCCTTGTGCTCTTTGATTTCCTCTACATGGTTAGTAACAACACAAGTACTAGAGGAAGTAGAACCTTCATTGTTAGAGCAAAAAGGCAAGGAAGATAATTCATCACAAGATTTAGCAATATTATGAGTGGATGAATTACTAGGACTAGCACATGGCAATATAGCATTTTGAGTACTAGTGCTAGTATCCACATGAGGCTCACAAGGTGTTGCCTTTGATATGATAGCCTCATGAGCTAACTTTAGCCTATCATGGGAGGCTAGAAGATCCTCATGGGAGCTAGAAAGCTTTCCATGATTTTCTTCCAATTTCGCATAATTGCTAGTTAGCAATTCAAGTTGAGCCCTTAGCTCAACATTCTCCTTCAAGATAGATGCTTCACAAGAAGTAGAGTTAGTAGCACAAGCATCATCACAAGACATATCAAGAAGAGAGGGTAACATAGCATGCTCTTTTAAATATGAAGCTTGTAGTTGCTCATGTGACTTGGTGAGGATAGAGTGTTCGCTCTCCAAGGCCTCTTATCTAGATCATCTAGATCCTTAACAAGTTTATAATGACCAACACCAACTTTGGACTTTTCATTTTTAAGCATTTTTTATTTAGCTTTAGCATGGTCTCTTTCCTTAGTGAGTTTAGAAAATATTTCATTTTGAGACACTTCAAGGGTTTCAAGTTGCTCCTCAAGAGAGGCTACGGTCTTTTGTTCTTCTTCAAGATCATTCTTTAGGGATGCTACATCATTGGCATACTCTCGTTCAAGAGCACCCATTTTATCAATGGTGTTCTCACGCATCCAAATAAGTTTTTGGCTCTCAATAGAGGTAGTCAAGATTTCAAGAAAGTGAGAGATAGCAATTTTATCTTTGCAAAGAACCTTGAATACACTCTTACCCTTATCGCGTAGAGAGACAACCCAATCCTCTTCTTCATACTCATCCTCATCCTTATCACCACGAGAAATATTAGGTTCCCTGGTAGGAGATATCATGGAACCCTTGGCCAAAAGGCATATATGAGAACCGTGAGATAAACATGAGGAGTTACTTGAGGCACCTTTCAAGATCTTGTATTGACCAATAGAATCTTTGGTTTCCTCTACATTGTTAGTCACACAAGAACTAGAGGAAATCGAAGCATTTTTATCATGGCCACAAGACAAAGTAAGCATATCATCATGAGATTTTTCAAGCAACTTACACATGATATGCAAGGACTATCAACACAAGCATGTAGATGATTTATAGTGCTAGATGTGGTTACGTACAAAGATGAAGCATTGCAAGGAGATAGAGATGAAGAATCATCAATAGTAAGCTCAATATGAACATTGTAATTTCCATCACCACTCACCATATTATTACCTTCTGTCTTGCCACACATTGGTGAAGTGGATGAAGATGAGAACTCATCATGACCTGAAGTGGAAGAAATACAATCATCCTAAATAATATTGGACACATCATATTTATCTTGAAGCTTTGTCCATAATTCATGAGCGCTCCCAAAAGGCATGATTGATGAAGTAACTACATTGCTCACAACGATGGAAAACACATGAGAAGCAAGAGCATCGAGGCAAGAGTTTTTCTTCTCCTTATAAGATAAATTTTGGGGATCTTTAGGAGAAGAAAAACCCATGTCAAGAATTTGCTCCATGTTCGGGGAAATACCTCGCAAAATATTAAGCACATAAATTTTCCATAGATCATAATTTGTGCCATCAAATATAAACAAGCCATTGTGCGCTAAAACCCTAACCGACATCTTTGCTCTCAAGGCGGTGAAGCCTAAGAATGAGAGACCTTACTCTGATACCAATTGAAAGGACACGAATGTCGCCTAGAGTGGAGGTGAATAGGCGGTTTAAAAACTTTTACAAGATGGGCTTAACAAATGCGGAAAAAAACTAGCGTTTACTTTGTCAATCCCAAAGCCTATATACTATGGTTCACCTATGTGCACCAACAACTTATGCTAAGCAATATAAGCAAGTAGGTGATAGCAAGATATATAACTTCAAGCATGATGGCTATCACAAGGTAAAGTGCATAAGTAAAGAGCTCGGGTATAGAGATAACCGAGGCACGCGGGAGACGATGATTTATCCCAAGTTCACACTCTTGTGAGTGCTGATCTCCGTTGGAGAGGTGCGGTGGCTTAGTGCTCCCGAACGCCACAAGAGGCCTCACCTTGAGGTGTGGTTGCTCGATGCACACCAACGCCACAAAGGCCTCACCCCAAGATGTGGTACTCACACCACACACCGAGCGCCACGAAGGCGCCTCACCTAATTCTCCGGTGACCCTCGCCACAAAGGCCTAGGTCACGGTTCCACTAAGGGATTTCCTTCGAGGCGGAAACCGGGCCTTACACAAAGCTTGGGGCACGCATCCACAACTTAATTGGAGGCTCCCAAGAAATCGCCACAAGGCCTCAAATCCGTATAGGGTTCCAAGAACCCAAGAGTAACAACTTTCTTGCTTTCACTTCCACAAATCACCGTGGAGAACTCAAACCGATGCACCAAATGCAATTGCAAGAACACCACGAAGATGCTCAAGTACTTCTCTCTCAAATTCCAACAAAGCTACAAAAGATATTGGGGAAATAAGAGAGGAAGAACAAAAAGGAGGAGGAACACCAAATTTCTCCAAGATCTAGATCTAGTGGATTCCCCTCACAAAGAGAGGGATTTGATTGGTGAAGATGTAGATCTAGATCTCTTCTATCTTTCTCTCAAATAGATGCAAGATTCATGGGAGGGAGAGGGAGATAGCAAGCTCAAAGAAGGTCAACAATGGGGGCAAAAACGAGCTCTAACCGATGGGAACTTTGGGGAAAAAGACCCCCCCTTAAATAGGGCAAGAGAAATCTGCCTGTTGGGGCCAAAAACTCGACAGACCGACAGTGCCGGGGTGCTCCAGGCAGCAGTGCCGGGGTGCTCCCGGCAGCAGTTCCGGCCCCCTGTTTTTACCCAAACACCCGATACGAAAACCTTAAACACTTTTACATCCGGACTCCGATTTCGATGATCTTGGGATCGTTGAAATCACAACAATGAGCTATACAAAAATATGCATAGAAACATCATAGTCCAGCAAAGGAGGATAGAAACAAATGAATAAAGGTTTTACCTATCTATAAAAGTCAACCCGGTAAAACCTCCAATATGGAAAATGCAACAACTTGAGTTAGGAAACTCGGATTTAGGTGAAACCAATTTTGTTGTAAATAGGATGAAAAGAGATACCCCACAAAGAGTGAAAAACTTAAGAACAAGTGGTGTAGAATTTTCTATGGATTTTAGAGTGAAACCTCTCAATACGAGAAACCGAGAAAAACTCCAATATCGAAAATGCAACAAGTGATTCATGCGGAATCCAATTTCGATGATCTAGAGTTTGCTATGGAAATAACCACAAGCTCTAAATCACCACATGGATAAGATCCAAATGACAACCAAGAAAGATGATGCAAGGATGCAAAGGTTTAAGCTCTCCGAAGGATACGATCGAGTTACTCACTCGAGAGCCCTCTTGATAGTACGACAACTAAACTATAAACCGGTCTCCAACTACACCATGAGACCGGTAAGAAAGAACCCTATCAAGAGCAAACCTTAACCTTGCGCATCCCACTTGAGCTCAATGATGATGATCTTGACCGTAACAAGATGGAACGCCTTTCTTGATTGTGCTTGCTTGATGAAGTCTTGTGGATTGCTCCCCCATAATCCACCATGGGAGAGCTTCTTCTTCGGCGCAACTTCACATATCCATGAACACCATATGGATGGCAAGCTTCAAGCAAATGATATCTTCGAGTTGGCTCATCTTGAACTTGCACTTCATTTCTTCATTCTTCATCATGTTGATGTCTTGAAGTTAAACTTGAGGGATCACTTCATCTTCATATTCAAGACATACTTGACACTTAATATTCTTAATCAATTTCTTCTTATTGCAACGTTGAAGCCAAAATATGGTTCAAGCATTGCCTATGGATAACTCCTACAAATATAACTCAATGCAAACATTAGTCCATAGGGATTATCATTAATTACCAAAACCACACATGGGGGCTCCATGCACTTTCAGATACGCACCCTTGGCGATAAATTTTGTGTTCACTTGTGCTCATCTAGTTTCATGTGATTAATCTGTGGACGAATCTTAACAAACTTGTCTTTATTGATGGCTGGGACCAACCCTTCTATATAACATGATTTTTCTTTTAAACGGGTAATAAGGGATCAAGGCCCTGGAAGCTAAATTAACACCAAGCGGGCGGGTGGAAACTTACAACGAGCCCCCTAAGAAAAGAAGAGAATAACAACACATGTCATACATTTTATAGGAACCTAACAAAAGTAGAAAACACTATCAGGTTCTGGTCTTCTTTGCTGCAACTTGGCAACCTCCAGGCCCGGGTATCTGCATCGCCACTGGGGAAAAATCCACTTGGGGCGACACCGACCATGGATCCCGCGCCGAAGTAGAGGAAGATCCTCCGTAGGAGGAAGGCGAGCCGTGGAAGATCTGTGCTTCCCAGCCAGGAGTGGCTCCCCTCACCATGGATAACTCCAGCGCAAGGCTACTGGTGTTGTTGAACTCCAAAGGTTGTTAAAGGTTCCTAAGCGCGCACCACAACAAGCACATGACCATCCCGCCGTGTTCCGAAAGCGGGAACAACAAGCCCCTCCGCACTCTCCCATCTATCACCACGACCACATGGTGAGGGTAGAGAGAACTGCATATCTCGAGCTTTATTGAAGAGAGGTTGTAGAGCATTGGATGCAACTCACCATCTCCCTCCACTGGAGCTCCGCAAGATGCCGATGCACCTCTGCCAAACGCCTAAAGCTTGAGAAACGCTGAAGATGCCATGACGCTATGCCAGCACAAATGCCAGACCCTGGATCCACTACTAGTATATACACCAGATAACCATCATTTCCTCTCCCAGTCATTCTAGCCGACGAGGCCACCGAAGAAGAGGAAATCGACTCTCAAGGTGTTTTAGGAGAGAGAAGGGCAGGAGGAAATACAATCGTCTTTTGCCCACTAGTAAAGAGTACACATATGGGGATTTGGGAATTCTTTTACAATACTTTTTTTTCTTGAGAATACACCTTGGAAACATAGGAGGACCCAACAAAAATTTTAAGCCTGGCAAACAAGCTTAGTGTGCTAAATTTTTATCAAATACATATGAAATTGGGGCGAAAATAGGCTTGCCGTCCGGCCGGAAGCCTGGGCGGCTGCCCGGGCAAAAGGCATGGTAGATCCGCCTATACTTGGAAAGGTGTATCAATCACATAGAAGAGAGCCAAAGAATGCTAAGGTTTTGCCACCAACAAGGGGTGGAAGCTCCCCACAAAAGCCTACCCTCAGTACTGCCATAGTAAATCTACATTTTCGAGAAAAGAGAAAAGAACGCCGTAAAACAGCTTGGTCAAACGCCACCTATCATACTCCACCTTGATTTTTGATACTTTCGATCCGGATTATGCATTGTAGTATTGTAAGCTTTTTCCCTAGAAGATCTAGATTTAATCGAATCTTGGGAAGCACTGCTAAAAGGAATTCAAGGAAACTTCTACTCCCTCAGATGTGGAATAAATGTTGGATCATTAGTACAATTACATTTTACAGTTAGAACCTTCATAAATCATCATTTATTGCTTGTCTTTGAACGGACTATGCATGCAGTTGGTGGCGGAGCTTTTTGGCTGGATGTTTAGTCAGACCAGACCATGAATGCATGCATGCCTCCAGTTGGGTCTCTCTGCCTCCGCACTGCTTCGAGTTGGAGTGCGGGTTGAGGAAAATAAAATTGCATGTTTCTTTTAGCAAAATGGTTAGTTCGACAATTTTTTTGGACTAGAGGGAGTACAAGACTTGCTACTTAGTTTTATTTCATGTTTATCGAACCTTTCCAGTTTACTTTGTTTGGTGTTGTATTCAATGAATGGAAATAGGACAGTGTCAAGAATTTTTCTGCAAGTATGCATACATATGGGATTAGGATAAATATAAAGCACAATAATATGTAGAAGATAACATAGTGATAAGAGTTGTGAGCAGCACATCTATAAATACTATTGTCCCTAAATCAGATGTAACAATAGTCTCCTGATCAAACCGTTGTACCCACAACTACGAGTTACAACCGTTATTAAGTAAAACAGACCAAAGCATTAAAATAGATGATGTTGTTGTTTATCCCAAGAGAATCACTAAGCCAGTACCATTACTTCCCCTTTCTGTCACCGAGGTTTCGAAGTCAAATGTCGTTCTCCACTTATCTCAACTCTTCACTTGATCAATTCAGAGTGGCTTGGGTACCTACAAGTCCTCGGATCGATGCAAAGAGACAAGTATACAAGATAACAAAGCTCCTATTCAATCACTACACAATTCTCCCATATGATAAGATGCCCATGAATGCTGCGAGGATTCACCTCAACCCAACCTGTGAGGACTACTCACACATAATAACACAATCAAAGAAAGAAATCATTGTTGCAAATACTTACATTGAAATCAAATATTCTTCCAATGGTCGTCAATTCTCAGGGAGATCTCTATTACAAGGTGATGGCTATGGCTATGGAGGGAATTGGAGAGGAGATGGATGGACTATGGTGGTGGATTTCCTTCAACGAGTTGTAGATGGACTTGGTGGATGGCTCTATTTTTTTGGCATGCCTCCCTTCACGAAAGTAATAGGGTTTGACCCTCGGTGTCCTCCAGCGCACCGTATGGGCGGGCGGTACTGGCGGTGCTTGCCCGTACCGATGCCGCTATTGCTCCTCGAACCACCTTTTCGACCCTGGTTGACTTTGTTGTAATTGTGACATGATTATCTTCAGCAATTGCATGTTCATTTGCCTTAAAAACATGATTTCATGCACATCACACAAAAAGAGAAGGGATCACACATGTTTGCAATAATTAATCATTAGTAGCATACTTAGAGAGATATTCAGTCAATTACTTGACTTAGCAAAGGGTTTACACGTGAGGAGAAATGGTGTATTTCACAGCCATCAATCTTCTCCCTAATGGTCATGTACGAGGGCGTCACTCCATTGAAGAATACGTCATTCCAATGTCTCCAGATGCACCCAAAAATGAGTATGATTGCCGTCCACATGTCTCACCTGTGCTCTGCGGGGTCCAGCTCCGGCTCTTGGTCGCAAAGGGGGCAGGCCGCAAGGCATGGCAAGCCACGAGATCCTAGTATGTTTGCCATCCAGCAGCTGTTCTTTGAGGCGAGCCACACGAAGAACTTGAAGTTGTAGGGTGTCCTGGAGTGCGAAATCTCATAGGACGACTTGGAGGAGTATTGGTAGTCCCCATACCAACGCCAAACTAGCACATCCTCCTATTCCGGTACGAGGGCGATGGTTGAAAGCCTTTGCCACAGAAGGAAGAATCCCATGAGGGCGTCACTCCCCATATCCGGCTACATCACTCAACCACAACCCGACCAGACCATCCTTTATCGAGTGGGAGTTAGCTCGCCTTCGAGAGACCCAATTCACCATGTTTGGCGCAATGTCTACCACCCTGTCCCCATCCAACCATCGATCCTTCCAAAAGCTGGCTCGCTCAGCATTGTCGAGCACATAGCATGCAGTGACGTTGAAGATCATAGTGCACAAGCAGGGCAGCTGGATATCAAGCCCATCCCACACCTTAGCCATGTCCTCTCTCTTGAGCCAGTCCCATCTACAACGGAGGGCAATATTCGGGAGTTTGAGACTGGGGAGGCCTAAGCCGCTCAAACACTTAGGGGAGGCCACCTTATCCCACATGACCAGGCAGTGCCCACCGTTGATCTCCTGCCGTCCTTTCCACAGGAAGGCTCAATAGATCTTCAGTAGCGCTTCCAAGACCTTGGGAGGGGGTATTCAGCGACATCATGGCATGCACTAGGATCGCACTGATAGTGGTATGAACCAAGATAGTCCTACCTCCCCGGTTGAGGAGCTTCGCGCACCACGAAGGCAACCGGCTGGCCGCGCTATCCACCAAAGGATACAACTACGCCACCGTGAGCTTCCTCAAGTTAAGCGGAAGGCCCAGGTACTTGAAAGGGAAATAAACCACTTCAAAGCCAAGGATATGGCGAACCAACTCCACTAGCTCGGGCTGGCAGGGGATGGGGTGGATGGAGCACTTGGCCAAGTTAGTGCGCATACCTGAAGCCGCCCCAAAGTCCTCCATGATGGCGCCGTAAGTGAGTTGGTCCACCCTTGTTGGGTGGATGAAGGTGACCACATCGTCGGCATACATGGAGGTGTTATGCTAGACGTCACTAGTTGCCAAGTCTGCAAGCAAGCCACTCACTGCTGCCCGCTCAATCATGAGGTGGAGGATGTCCATAACAACGTCGAAGAGGAGGGGGAGAGGGAGTCCCCCTGTCGGAGCCCGCGGCGATTGGAGATCAAGCCGACAGGCACTCCGTTAACCACCAACCGTGTAGAAGAGGTCTCAAGCAAGCCACAAATCACGGCGATCCACCTTGCCTGAAGCCAATCTTGGCCAACACCTCCAACAGGAAATCCCAACCTACAGTGTCGAACGCTTTAGTGATGTCGAACTTTAGGAGGATGACGTCCCGCTTCACCACATGAAGCTTCCGAGTCGTGCAAATGCACCAATTGGAAGTTGTCATGAAGATAGCGTCCATGGATGAACTCACTCTCCAAGGCCCCACAATCTCTACCACGAGTGGGGCCAGGCAGGATGAAAGGACCTTGGCCATCAGCTTCGCCCCACTATGGATCAGGCTGATAGACCAAAAGTCCTTCACCTCCACCACGTTAGCATGATTCGACAGGAGAGAAACCAATACCTAGTTGGCCACATGAAGCCCGTGCAGTCGCTGATCCACAAGGCCTTGAAGGCCGCCATGCCCTCCGGCTTAATGATGTGCTAGCAAGCCACATAGAATCAACTAGAAAAGCCATCCGACCCCGGCGCCTTATCCAACTCTTGAGAGCATATGACAACCCACACCACCTCCTAGGAGAAGGGCTCCTCGAGCTGAGAGGGGTCATTTGACTGCACACCGAGGAAATCCAAGTCCAGGGAGTAAGCGAGGTCCGACGCGGAACCCAGAAGGCCACCGTAGAAGGCATCCACTGCGTCAGCTTTCTCGTCCTGGTCTGAGACAACCACGCCATCCACCTTAAGGTGAGCGATGAAGTTCTTGCGGCGATGATGGTTCGCATGAATATGGAAGAACTTGGTACATGCATCTCCCTCAGCAAGCCATCTGATGCGCGATCACTGCCTAGCAATCGCACGCTCCAACAAAGCCAGACCTATGAGCTTGTGTTTGAGAAGCTTCCTGAAGCCTCTCTCCTTGGGCGAGAGCGGCCTCGACTCCATCTCTATGTCCAACCTCAGGATGAGCTCATTGGCGACCATGATCTGCTCCTTATTACTGCCAATGAACCGCTCGTTCCATTTGGTCAAGGGTTTTGTAGTGGCGGCCACCCGCTTGAAAGGGTTGGCGATGAACGGACCAGCTGACCAAGATCCCTCCACCGTCTCCAGGAAATCATCCACGTTGGGACATAAGGCCTCAAAACGACGTCACATCAATCTCATCTCCGTAACCAGGCCGAGGAGTAGAGGACTATGGTCCGAGGTGGACGAACTTAGCAACGTCAAGAAGGAGGAGGGGAAGATCACCACCCAATCCACAGTGGAGAAGACTCTGTCAAGCCTCTCAAGCGTCACCCGCTCCTGCTCATCAGACCACGTGTAGCGACGCCCATTGAGATAAAGCTCTTTCAGATCCAGCTTGCAGAGGAGGCGCCGAAACTTGTCCATCATGCGCCTGTTGAGGTTGGTGTTGTTCTTGTCTGTGGCATCCACTATGAGATTGAAATCACCGACCACCGCCCACGGGCCATGGCGAAGGTCCCTAATATCCTTAAGCTCCTGGAGAAAAATTCACTTGTACGCTTTGGGCTGCGGGCCATAAACACTGGTTAGCTGCCAACCTAGCGACCCTAGACCTCCAACCTCCACAGTGATGGCATTGTCGGAATAGTGGGGGTTGGAGACGGAGACCACAGAGGACTTCTAGGCGAGGCGGATACCCCACGAGTGCCATCAACATGGAGGAATAAGAAGTCACCGAACTCCCTGCCTAGGCAACGGTCCACGGTGGCGCGAGAGACCACTTGCAACTTTGTCTCCTGGAAGCACACCACACTAGCCCTCGAAAGAGCGATCACTTGAAAGATCAAATCACAATGAGCCAAAGAGTTAAGACCACGAACATTCCACACCAAAATCGATAAATACATGTCTAACATGGTAACGATCTACAAGAGAGCTAAGAAAAGAACCACATCCACCACCCTAAACAACTACGTCAACGTCGCCACCATCGACCAAGGGGACAACGCTCACTTGCCAGCCAAACAGAGCCAAGCAGGCTATCAAGTGCTTAGACGTCATCGGCTTCTCCTTGAAGTAGCGGAGATAGGCCTCGAGAGCATCATCCCTAATCACCTCTCCTTATCGGACGACCTCCAGCTGGACCATCAACCACTTTTGCTGCTACTTGATCGGCGTTCCCTATGCAATACGACCGCCTCCTTCGCTGAGCACGTAGCAGCGGGAGGCATCGCTGCGCCTGACTTGACGATCTCCCCCTCCTCCACCTCTACCACCTTGGTCTTGGGAGGCGACACCCCCTGGGAAAGCTCCACGGTGAACATCGACATCGACGTGGGTGGGTTGTGCTCCCTAGTCGAGCGCCACGAGTCAAGAGAGCCAACTGAGCCTATGGGCGGCAGCGGCCTCGTCGGGGGACAACGGTCCATCCTCCATAGGCCAAAGCACCAGATTTGCTTTCGGACAACCACCAACCCATGCCAATGGTGCACGGTCCCCCGCCGAAGAAGGCGACAAGTTCAAGGGAAAACTAGAGAAGTTAGACCATCTCCAATGGGGAGACCCAAACCGGCGCACCCGCGCGTCCGGTTTTGACCGTTTGGGTGGCCGCACGGACACGCGGACCGCGCCCCGCGTCCGCGTGTCCGTTGGGTCGCACGCTGCGCCCAACGCGGCGAACCAAAAAGGCAGCATGTGGCTCATCTTCCCTGGGCAGCCCTGCGCCATGGCAGGCCTTGACGGGACAACAATGGCGGGAGGGAGAACGCGCGGGAAAGTTCCCGCGTGCACCGGGGTTCCCGCGCACGCAAAAAGGCACTAGGGCACACGCTCGCTCCCAATATTCCCGCCAAGGCCGCGGGCCATAAAAGGCGCCGCGCGTGGCCTCGCAAATCTCACAGCCGCCTCCGCCGCCCCTTTCCTCCTCTACCTTCTCCGGCGCCCTCTCCTCCTTCATCACCATGCCGCGCAGACTGCAGACCATGTGGGCGAAGCTCTCCCTCGCCGCCCGCGCTAGGTTCCCTTTGACGCCGCAGGAGGAGCGACATGATGCACGATCGGTCGCCGATGATGAGGAATTCCGCGTTGCGGCAGAGGGGGTGGCGAAAGAGGCAGAGAGCGCAGAGGAGATATATGGAGGGGGACGTGGGTGGCTGGTACGAGGCCGCGGAGGAGGCGCCGGACCCCAGGAGGAATGCGGCATGGCTCGCGTCCCACCACGCAGACGAGGAGGAGGCAGACGCCGTCCACCACCGCGAGATGGTAAAGCTCAGCGCCGCCATCGAGGAGCGTCACGCCAAGCTCACACGCGAGAGCAGGGAGCATGAGGTCTCCGTCCAGGCTGGTCACCGCCGTCTAGGCGACCTTATTGGGTGGAAGAACGAGCTCATCGCCCAGGAGGCTGCCCGCCGCCTCCTGTAGATGCCCTCACCCGACTGGCGCGCCCACGAGGCGGGTGAGCAGGCGGAGCTAGGCCGGCAAGAGCGTCAGCGTCGCCAGCAGGGGAACAAGGAGGCCCGGAGCGCCGACCTCGTCCGCCTCGAGGCACGTGAAGCTGTGGAACGCGTCGCCGCGTGTGAGCGCGACCTGAGAGGCAAGCGCACCATCACGCCGGAGGAGGCCGAGCCCCGCGCCCTCGCAGCGAGGACGCCGGAGGAAGCCGCCGGGGAAGAACGCTGGAGGAAGGCCGCCGGCGGGCCACCCAACTGGTAAGCTGGAGTGGAATCCTCACGCATAGAGGCCGCCGGTGTCGAGTGAAATGCATGGCCGCGGCGGCGAGTCCTGGGTAGCTAGCTTAGGTAATAGTATTAAGAAAAATTATCGATTTGATTTTAATGCAAAATAAAATATACACGCGGGGCAAGGGAGGACAAGGGGAGGACGCGAGCGGCCATCGCTCGGCGTCCGCGACCACGCGAGACCTAAATTTGGGCTGGCTTTGGATCGTTCCAGACGCCGCAGCCATCGTTTTTAGGATGGGTCCGCGCGCTAGGTCATGTTTTTGTGCGATTCGACCCATCACACGACACGCGTGCGCGGGATGGATTGCCCCGTTGAAGATGGCCTTAGTCCCGCCATGTAGAGATTTAGGACCACTTTGGGGCGCACGGGAAGCCGTCCAGCCATGACGCACAACAACAACCCTGGCGCCCACTTCCTGCTGCTAATCCAATACCCTTAAGAGTAAATACAATAAGTTTTAGTATATTACTAGTATTGTTTAGTTGGAGGAGAGAGGAGGAGTGAACTCTTATGCAAAAGCCAGCTTTAGCACGTGTTTCTAGTCATTTTGTAAGAGTAGTTATTTTGTAAGAGTGAAACTCGTAGGTCATACATTGATAAAATACTAGATTTTTATAGCTCACTATTATATATGTTGACTCTAAATTAGTTATAAATAACATGACACTTGACTTATAGTGGAGCTGGGCCACGACAACAGCACAGTGGTGGCGCCGAGCACCACCCTCCTCTCAGCACTGCCTCTCCACCAACGTGGCGGATCGCGGTTGCCAGCGCCGAGCGCCGCACGGGGGCGTGCGAGGTGCTGCTGATGGTGACCACGGGAAGGGCGGCCGTTGCCCCGATCATCGCCGAAATCGTCGTCTTCGATGCGACCACCGCTGGGGGCGCGACTAGGAGCGCCACTAGGAGGCGGACGAGCAGAGGTATGCTCCATCTTCACCACGTGAACCGTCGCCTCGTAGTCCAACAGCGCCGCATCATCCGGGATCAAAGCCTCGACGGGCAGCAGAGGTCATCATCATCATCTCGGAAGAGCAACGACTCCGCCAACCAAAGCAGCTTGGATCTAGGGAGTGAAGCCACATCGTCCGTCCATGCAGTAATAGAAGCCTCCCATGTCCCATGTCGGTGCGGTTGGCCGTCTCGAGCGCAGCCTCTCCACCCAACCAGAGGACCCAGGGATGGTCTTGGCCGTGTCCAGATTCCAATCCACCGACGGCACGCCCACCGCCTCCAGATGGACCCGATAGCGAAACGAGCGCCGCGTCGCCTGCAGCTGGCGGTTCCACACACCAAACCTTCTCAACTCCTTCCATCAGGGCTCGTTTGGTTGTAATGGGCCCAAAACCCAGGGAAGTACTTCCCCCACGTCAATTTCCCTGTGCGCTCGGGAACCACAGGTTTCCCCTCCGGCTTGGGAACATCAAGGTTTGCCATTTGGACAGAACTGGCAGGGAAAGGACGGGAATGGATTGGAACATTTGAAATTCGAAAATAAGGCCAAAAGAGTACGTTTTTTCACATGAAATTTGAAATTTCAGGCATACAAATTAATACAGAAATATCAAGAAATACTTATAATTCGAAATACACAACATATTCAACCAATCTTTACATCTCCAGGAAGAATTAATTAAAAAGGTAGAAAGTCTTGTAGCAAATCTTACAAAAAGAAACATCTTGCAACAATAATTAATACATGTCAATTATCTAAATTGCACCAAGCCAGATAGCATCAATCAAACTTGAGTAGCATAGAAGTTTTTAACATGAAATCGAAGAAAACAGCTCGTTGGGGACATGTCCATGAGCTTTTCTGCATGGCCTTCTTCTACTCCTCCCATGGTGGATCATCCCTGTCTTCAAAATATATTGAAAACAAATAGTCAGTAGAAGCCCTCTGCTAAAATAATCCTCAAGCTAAATATGAAGCTATATATGGACAAAATACAGTTTTACAATTCATTTAGTTCCTGGTGGCATGAGAGGGCTAGGCATATTTGGCATGTCACTAATCGTCCGAACATTAAGAAACAAATATAGTCTGAAGTGGTATACATCTATATATTCTTTGTCGATAGAAAAATGTACGAACATATCAATGTGACAACACAACTGGTCACGAAGAGTTGTTAAACTACAATTACATAAAAGTGTAGGCATACCGCATAGGCTCTGAAAAATAACATCTCGGGAAAACACAGAAGATGTGGCACTAGCTAGTCGAATAAACTTGTCTAACTAGCAGTCAATGTTTATTACCAATCATGTCTGCCAGCTACCGGACCTAAGAATGGTCATTATGATCAGTTGACCATACACACCATAGGTATATAAATTACTTGAAACAAGCCGCAGTTGCACTAGTGGAAAACGGGGCAATAGGCCCGGTCCATTTGGGCCTTTAGACCCGGTTCCTGAACCGGGACCAACAAGGCGGGACTAAAGGGGGTACCCTTTAGTCCCGGTTCAAAGATAAACCGGGCCTAAAGGCCTCAACACGTGGTGCGACCAGGGAGCTCGCGCTGGAAGGGCTTTGGTCCCGGTTCGTGGTACGAACCGGGCCTATGTTCCTCGCGCTGCGAAGAATTGCTATTTCTCTCGCGCGGCACAGATTTCGGTTGTACCAGCGTTTCTGCCGCGGCAGAGAAACAATGCTTTCCCTTGCCGCGGCAGAGTTTCAGCAATGCATATATATATCATTCAAGAAACCACAAAAAATCGTCATGAATATATATAGACATCGTCAACAGTACACGACATAGTCAACACAGTACACGTAATGCATGCATATTTACAATACAACTTTTCCTGAACGAATATCGTCCGACGTCACGATCTTCCGATAGTGCTCTCCACCTGGGGTAAGGACCTCGGTAATAAAGAATCCCGCGATTTCCTCTTGAATTGCTTTTATTTGATCCGCTGTTATGAGAGTGTCCAGCGTGTCATCTATATTTAAAAAAGGAGATCAATATATGAATGGAACTCAATACAATAGATGGTACTAATTAAGATTAATTGTGAAAATTTGTTATCGTACACGAGTGTGGTGTATTTGGGGATCCCCACCCTTGGGACAGGACATGTCACGCATGAAGGTGCAGACGTAGTATCCACATAAGTTATTCCCTTTTTCCTGCCTCATACACTTTACGAAAAAATAGTTCGATCAAACTAATAATCAAGCATCGTATTGAAAGTAAATATCATATATAAAGTTTCACGGACATAGCTATATATATAGTACTACTTACAGGGTAATCTCTAAATGTAAGCTCCGGTTTCCATTCACCCGGAACAGTATTGATGAACCGTTTCCAAGCCCTGCCCGGCAAAAAATAATGAGTAAATGAGTAATTGATTAGTTGATGATATCTTCGAATTAGAGCAGATGAAGATGCCAATACGAAATTGATTGAAACTACCTCTGGAGGATGGCAGCCATGTCCGCCCATTCCGCATATTCTTTACGTTTCGAGTCCATGACGTTTACGACTCCAAGGTGAAGATCAATGATTAGGAGAATAAAATGGAAACTGCACAAGCATAGCTCAATGATTACGAGAATAAAGTGGAAGGTGCACAAGCATAATGTATGTTATATATAACACTCACTTGAAGTTGTAGGGAAAGAATATATCCTCTTTGTCTGCTTGCTTCTCTAAAAACATTACGATGTTGTCCTCTGTGTCCTTGGCGAAGTCTGAAACCGTAACTTCATGAACTGTGTTTGGGTCTATGAACCCCAGCGGTAGGAGCTTGCCTCTTTTGTATTCCAGCTTCTTCATTCTGCATAATTAAATGTATAGCGTACACAAAGAATATAATGAGGATAATTGTTAGTGCAAATGAATGAGCTACAAACTTAATTACACAAATAAATCACTTACAGGCAGTAGCAACTGATGACAGCTTTGTCGAGGGCGTCTTGATTGAATAACTGAAACAGTTCTTCTACGTCAATGTTTTGGTTGGTGCTCTTTTTATCTTGGGCGATCGTGTAAAATGTATTCCCATTTATCTCGTACCCTTGAAAAGTCACTACAGTCGAAGATGGTGTCTGGGCCAGCAAGTACAACTGATCTTCAATATGTTCGTTATTCAGGAGATGTTTTTGCAACCAACCGCCGAAAGTCGACATGTGTTCACGTCTAATCCAATCGTTCGACTGCCCCGGGTTCTGGGAGCGTAGAAAGTTCTTGTGGTCACCGATATACGGAGCCACCAAGGTGGAACTTTGTAGGACTGTGTAGTGTGCTTGAGTCAAAGAAATCCCGTCCCTACATATCATTGATTTCCTTCCTAGCGTGCCTTTTCCACTTAGTCTCCCTTCATGCCGCGATTCAGGAACACCAATCGGCTTAAGGTCAGGAATAAAGTCAACACAGAATTCAATGACCTCCTCTGTTCCATAGCCCTTGGAGATGCTTCCTTCTGGCCTAGCACGGTTATGAACATATTTCTTCAAGACTCCCATGAACCTCTCGAAGGGGAACATATTGTGTAGAAACACAGGACCGAGAATGGAAATCTCATCGACCAGGTGAACGAGGAGATGTGTCATAATATTGAAGAAGGATGGTGGGAACACCAGCTCAAAACTAACGAGACATTGGACCACATCATTCTGCAACCTCGGTAGAATTTCTGGATTTATTACCTTCTGAGAAATTGCATTGAGGAATGCACATAGCTTCACAATGGGCAGTCGAACATTTTCCGGTAGAAGCCCCCTCAATGCAATCGGAAGCAACTGTGTCATTATCACGTGACAGTCATGAGACTTCAAGTTCTGGAATGTTTTCTTCTCCATATTTATTATTCCCTTTATATTGGAGGAGAAGCTAGACGGGACCTTGATACTGCTAAGACATTCAAAAAATATTTCCTTCTCTGCTTTTGTAAGAGCGTAGCTGGATAAATGACGTCCTTTAACTCTCTCATGCAGCTTTTTGGGGTCTTTCCAACGTTGCTGGTCCTCCCGTGCTTCTGGTGTATCTTTTGTCTTCCCGTACACACCCAGAAAGCCTAGCAGGTTCACGCAAAGATTCTTCGTCACGTGCATCACATCGATTGAAGAGCGGACCTCTAAGACTTCCCAATAGGGTAGATCCCAAAATATAGATTTCTTCTTCCACATGGGCGCGTGTCCGGCATCGTCATTCGGAACAGACCGTCCGCCAGGACCCTTTCCAAATATTACATCTAGATCCTTGACCATACCAAATATATCAACACCATCACGATGAGAGGCTTCCTCCGGTGATCAGCCTCACCGTTGTAATGCTTGCCTTTCTTTCTTACGGGATGGGTAAGCCTAAGAAATCGACGATGCCCTGCACACGACCTTCTGACCTTTTTCCAAATAATCACCTTCGAGCTCATGTAAACAGTGTGTGCATGCATTGTATCCCTTGTTTGACTGTCCTGAAATGTTACCAAGAGCAGGCCAGTCATTGATGGTTACGAAAAGCATCGCTCTTAGGTCAAATTCCTCCTGCTTGTGCTCGTCCCACACACGTACACCTGCTAGGGACCACAGCTGTAGAAGTTCTTCGACTAATGGCTTCGTGTACACATCAATGTCGTTCCCGGGTTGCTTCGGGCCTTGTATGAGCACTGGCATCATAATGAACTTCCGCTTCATGCACAACCAAGGAGGAAGGTTATATATACAAAGAGTCACAGGCCAGGTGCTATGGCTGCAGCTCTGCTCTCCAAAAGGATTCATGCCATCTCAGACCGAGACCAAACCGTAAGTTCCTTGCATCCTGTGCAAAGTTTGGGAACTCTCTATCGATTTTTCTCCATTGGGAGCCATCAGCAGGGTGCCTCAACATCACGTCTTTCTTACGGTCTTCTTTGTGCCATCGCAACAACCTAGCATGCTCTTTATTTCGAACAAGCGTTTCAGCCGTGGTATTATAGGAGCATACCACATAACCTTGGCAGAACCCTCTTCCTGGGCGCTCGCCCTCAACATCACCAGGGTCATCTCGTCGATCTTATACCGCAATGCAAAGGTACACCGGACATGCATCCAAATTCTCGTACTCATCGCGGTAGAGGATGCAGTTATTAATGCATGCATGTATCTTTTGCACATCTAATCCTAGAGGGCAGACAATCTTCTTCGCTTCGTACGTACTGGCGGGCAATTCGTTACCCCTTGGAAGCTTCCTCTTAATTATTGTCAGCAACTTTCCAAATCCTGAGTTAGTGACACTGCTTCTGCCTTCCATTGCAACAATTCCGCTGTCGCCTAGCTTTTTATGGCCATCTTCGCAAGTTGGGTATAACAATTTGTTGTGATCTTCTATCATCTTGTCGAAGGCCAACCTTTCCTTTTCAGTTTCACATTCTCTCCTTGCATCAGCAATGGCCCGGCCAAGATCATCATCAGCAGGCTCATCTGGTGCCTCTTGATCTTCTACTTCATTGTCTTCATTGCCTTCTGCAGTATCATCGTATTCAGGGAAATTGGGATAACCGTCATCATCCTCTTCCTCTTCGTCATTGTCTTCCATCATAACCCCTCTTTCTCCGTGCTTGGTCCAACAATAGTAACTGGGCATGAAACCGGATCGCAGAAGGTGGCTGTGAATGAGACTCGAGCGAGCGTAATTTACGGTATTCTTGCAGTCCACACATGGACAATACATGAAGCCACCATGTTTGTTTGCCTCCGCCACGGCCATAAAATTATCCAGGCCCGCAGTGAACTCGTCAAACCGTCGGTCAATGTACATCCATTGCCGATTCATCTGCATGATATAATTAAGCTGATCAAAACCATTACAGAACATCACGATGTATATATACACATGCATTTTATCAATTGCAGATGAAAAGGATAAAGTTGTTAACCTCGATGAAGAAGAAAAAAGCAAGTTAAGTGTGGCTTGATTTGTGTAAACTCAAGTGGCAAATCCTCTTAAGCATTTCATCAAACACCTCTTGTGCATGTGAAGAAGAGAGGAGAGCAATACACCCTCTTGTGAAGATAGTGAAAAAATGGCTAAGTGTGGCTCACACTTGGGCAGGGGCAAGGTTATATAGCCAGAGGGGGGCCTTTGGACCCGGTTTGTCATACAAACCGGGACTAAAGGGTCCCCCAAGCTGACACGGCCTGCCGCGCCCTGCGGGTGGACCCTTTGGTCCCGGTTTGTATGACAAACCGGGTCCAAAGGCCGCTACAGGACAGGCGCCAGCGGGTGGGGTCGTCCTGGGCAGAAACGAACCGGGTCCAATGGGGGCATTGGACCCTGTTTGGTTCAGCAGTGGGTCATTTGCTTGGGTCCAAAGGCCTCTTCTCCACTAGTGTTGATTGACTAAGCAATATACTCCCGATATTTTTAACAAAAGCAATCGAAAAGCATAATCACCTGAGATACAGGAGCACAAAAAACATGACAAATACAGAAGTGCAGTGCAAACAAGTTCTAGAATTCACACCTTATGTTTTCTCCATCGCAGAGATTTCTTATTTCAACCAAAAAGTCCGAAGGAT
Source organism: Lolium perenne (assembly GCF_019359855.2). Lineage (NCBI taxonomy): Eukaryota > Viridiplantae > Streptophyta > Magnoliopsida > Poales > Poaceae > Lolium > Lolium perenne. Next base: position 211,170,586 of record NC_067250.2, on the reverse strand, counting down.
TGGGTCCTTTGTATTGAGAAAAATCTCTCGATTGAGCTGGCATTTGAAAAGCCGCAGCGCCTTTGACTTCTCTGCAATGGAAAGTTCCTCTTCCTCCATTATTTCTAGTGCCGCCACACAACTTGCAATGATGAATTGGTCTTTTTGATCATATACCCATACCAGTGTTTCAGTTTAGCACTTATTGATTATTACAACCAATCAGCAAAGACAGAGCATGTCATACGACTACTAGTACAGTCTACTAGCATCTCCCGTTCCTAGCTAAACTACTAGTATTCCTTTTCTATGAACAGACCAGATACAGTAAGCACCAGCGATACAAAAATCTAATCTACAAGTAGTCATGTATGTAAACTGGAAAAGGTAACAATGCATGTCCTGAATCTATTTTGCAAGTTTAACTCCACGAAGTCGCATGGGAAGCAAAGTGAAAACCAACAGAGGACGTAATAGCAACCATACTAGCAATGATACAGAGGCTATGAACTAGCAGCCAATGTTTACCGTAGCCAATGTTTACTGGGTAAAGGTGCCAATATAGTAAGTAAATAAAGAGTGCACAGTGTGCCAATATAGTGCCGTTGCCAATGTTAAGCTCTGCCAACCAACAAGGAGTAAATAAGTAAGGAGTGCTAGATCAAGAAATGATTAAGCTTTACTAGAACCACATCTAATTCAGTAAGTAAGAAAAGCTTTTCTAAAAGAACATGTCAATTCATGTCAGAAAACTCATGTATTCTCCATTTGACTAATTAATTAGTATGTCGGCTTGGACAACCAGGCATCAGCCACTAAACGAATCTAACATCAATGTACAAGTTTGGTTCATAAATGAGAGTACTCGTTCTAGACCGTGTTAAAAGCCAACATGACACTTCACCCAGTAGTTCTGACCGTGTTAATGCTGAGAAGGCTCGACATAACTGCACAAAACTGGATACTAACCTGACTTCACCGGTGAAAGCACCACCCTTCTTCACCCGGCAGTCTTGAGCAGCAACCTGGATCTCGGGACGCAGGCTGGCCTTGATCTCGACAACCTCTGCATCAATAACAGTCACAAGACGATAAGCACACCTTGCAATTTCAGTGGTAAGAGTGCATCCGTGTTTTATAGTTTTGCACTAACGGTGCCAAAAGAAATACTATTGCGGTTATAATTGGAACAAGGATGAAGGGATTTCGACAAACAGAATCAAGCTAAACTCCATCAGGCAAGTATTGTGCAGTTTCGTACCATGACATCGTCAGTAATCTAGACACATAGCCAGTCCTGAAGTTAGAATCTTCAGGTGTGGTGAGGTGTGTAGCATCTAGCTACGAATATATTCATAGAGCCACAAACCTAGAATAGCTAAGTAATTTTTTTAAGTTATTTATGAAATTCTCTGCAACCAACTCGATGTTTGGTGTCCTGAAATCCACTAGCTAGCCACAATTTGTGAGCTCAATTCTCGATCCATCAAGGAGCAGTACCTCTAGCTTGCTACATCTATCAGAAAACACACTAGCTACTTGTCTAGTTTGTACTAGATGCACTTGAAAGACATAGGAAAATAACGAAGATGATTTATACCTCCCAGTACCTAGCGGTGGACGAACAGAGGGAGCGGCAGCCTAAGATGAAATCGCCGCTGTACTTGGTCGCCACCCGCCGCCCCGTACTTTGTTCCGCCGCCCCGTCCTTTGTTCCGCCGCCTCGTCCTTTCTTCCCCACCACAACTACAAGATCGGGAGAAGTAACTAATTAGCACGCCGGCCCGTCGTCGTCGGGAGCTGGGGAGAAAAACAAGGGGGAGGAGGAGAAGCAGGAAGGCCATCAGATCTTGGACGAGGAGGAGGACTCGATCCGATCTCTCGTCCGGTCGCCGCTGGAGCAGATCTTGGAGAGGGGAGACGGGAGATGCAAGAGGTAGAGGGATCTCGGTCCGGTTTGAGCCCTCGTCCGGTCGCCGCCGGAGGAAGGAGAGTCGCCGGAGGAAGGAGCGCCGCCTCCCTGTCGCGAGAGCCAGACGGGGAATGAGTTCCACACCTCTTGACTCGCGGAACGGACGCCTAGGGAACAGACGCGGAAGGGCCGGGCTTCCTCCCCTCGTAGAAAACCAAACGGCGCGGTAACTTGACCCGGACCAATTCAGGCCGGGGTTTCCTGGGCCAGGGAAAGGCCGCGGAACCCCTAGGGAATAGGGGCAACCAAACGAGCCCTCAAGGGGCAAATCAGACGCGCTATAAGTTTTTTTGACGCAAATACAAAAGAAAATCCTGAAATCTTACGGGCGGGCGCGTGCTGGATGGACGTCCCGGGCACACGCACCAGGCAGTCCATTTGTCAATGAAATGGTAAGCTAGCTGATATCATGTGTCATTTTTAAAAAAACTATAACTTTTAAACCGTGCGACAGAATTACAATTCGTTTTCACTACTAAAATCTCCATGACGAGAGCTTCGAAACTAGACCACATTTTCATATGTTTCGACGATTTTTTTTAACAAACAACTTTAATGCGCGGCAGAGCAACTTTATTGTGCAGCAAACCAACTTTGGTGTCCGACAAAGCAACTTTGGTGTGCAACGAACATGTACATTTTTTGGTACACGAAGGCACAACTTTGGTGCCCGACAATAATTTTGGTGTCCATGGGAGCAATTTCAATGTGTGACGAAGCAACTTAAGTGCACTGCAGAGCAACTTTGGTGCCCGGCGATGCAGTTTTTGAACCCTGCAGAGCAACTTTGGCGCCCGATCGAGCAATTTTTAGTGTCATGCGAGCAACTTTGGTACTCGGTCGAGCAATTTTAGTGTCCTAGAGTAACATTAGGAGTTGTTGCTGCAGCTGTTGTAAAGCCTACCATCGTTGTGAATCAAGTGTTTTTGTTGCACACCAAAGTTGCTTTGCCGCATACCAAAATTGTTTTCCCGCACAACAAAGTTGCTCTATCGCGCATCAAAGTTGCTTGTTAAAAAATTGCGTCGAAACATATGAAAATGTGTTCTAGTTTCGAAGCTCTCGTCGTTCGGATTCTAAAAGTGAAAACGGATTGTAATTTCACCGCACGGTTTAAAAGTTACAGCTTTTTTAAAACAACAAAGTGATATTAGCTAGCCTACCATTTCTTTGACAGCTGGACACATCTTTTCATTTGTGTGAGCACTTTCCATTTTGGTATGATTGCTCAGAATAACCAACGGGCATGCATCCGCTCGCTAGACGTGTCCAAAGAAAATATGCAGAAGGGTGTGGGGTGGGGGTACTACTTGGTTGATATTTACAAACTGACTATAGAGTCTTATGCGGCGTATAAAATTTTATGACCCCAGCATGAAGTTGGTAAGTTGCAATTTATTAGTAAGGGCCATGCTACGAGCCCAGTTCTCTTAATCATATATTCTGAGTATGGCCATATGAACGGAGTGTTGAGCTACATTTTGCATAGTCATACATAATCATGCGAAGGCATGTGAGGACAATTTTGCCCATTCAACTTTATTTTAATTCAATTTTTAAGATAGTAATCTTGTAAATCAGTAACTCGTATCAACATTTTGGCAAATCCGAGTCAATTAAATAGCTAAAAGGTCCCGACAATGGTTGGATGGGACCATATATTGACTTGAATTCATTCAAGAAAAATTTGAGTGCCACATTCATTTACAAAGCTGTGGACAAAATTCTCTAAACCTACATTTGTACATCTGGTCTACCAGAAAAACCAAAACCTCAATCCTACCTGTTCCGTGGTGGACCATCCAGGAGAAATGTTGGGATTGTTGGGTTTCCACCGTTATACCACAAAACTACGCCAGCTACTCCAGTCCCTCCTTGTATGTCAGAATCTATCCTGATTTACTAATGATATTAACAACTGATGCTTACAGATGACGATCATTTGTGCTTAACGTGCCTTCGTCAAACGTCTTGTGTCGTATGATGCAGCAGCCACAAGTTGAGCTGTTCCAAGGGTCATCCACGTTCACGTGATGCTGTGCAGTGATCTTGGTCTGAGGTGTATGCTGATTGCTCCCTCTGACAACAACTGTAGTAAGGATCAAGACCTAGAAACACATCTCAGCTAATGTTGCTCCGGTGAAGGATGTTCTTATCCCATCTCCTTGCCTTCCCCTTTTCGATAAGTGCCGTTAAGAACTGCAACGTGCCCTCTGCGTCTTCGATGTTTGGCAGCTCAACACTGAAATGAAATAGTGGAATGAAGGCGGAGCTCCTGGGAATGTCTCTTGATCTGCCTCTTTTGTCCCTTGGAGATGTTTCTCCGTTGCTCCCAACAATGTTAACTACCTCCTGAGCTCTGTCCAGATGAACAATAGATTTGAGCTTCATCTCAGTTTCAATCACCCACTGTGGGTCAGGAGGAACACCGGCAAACTGGGGTGACCCTAGATCCACCAAGTACCGGCTCGAGACTAACAGGAGCAGTTTCTCAGTAAGCACGAGGAACTTTCCAGGCTCTCGGACTGTCTTGCACATGACAAATGTCTCATCCTTCAGCCTGCCACCATCAGCTTGGAGAAGCAGAGATACTCCAATTGCTTCTTCCCAGGAGTATGGGAACAAAGGACGATCTCTGGCCACAGGCCTAGAGAAACGGACACGCAAGCGGTTGGATTCATGAGGATTGCTTCGGTTTCTTATGCTCTGTGCAGTTCTGCCTGTGGCTTCAAGAATACTGGCCATAGGCCTAGCCACAAGCCCAGCTGTTCCCATCGCTATACCTGCAGAACAGATACAGGTCAATGTCACAAACAATAACAGCTGTTTACAAAGGCCTATCAAAATGGCATTACCTGATATAACCCCAGGAAGACCATGTTTCTCAGCACCTCTGATTGGTGATTGGAGAAGCCCAGTCAGACCCTGCAGAACAAGATTGAGATGCAAACAATGTATGCAGTTTAGAGATAAGTCCAATAACATTCTATGGGACAGTGAAAACTGAACGTGTAGGAGTATGTCAGTGAACGGTTGCAGTTAATAAATCGTGTAGAACTATCAAAATTATGTATCAAGAACAACTCGTCAGGCTCCAATGAAAAGGAGGTCATCTGCGATTTAGTAATTACAGGTCAACATGCTTTGGCTATAAAGGGTAAAACAGTAATACTTGATCAAGAGAGATGGATTTCACCTCAAGAAACCCATTCAGTACGCCTTCCCCATGCAAACCTAGCTGTCTTTCCCGTTCATCCAATTTGGAAGCGGCTTGCTCATCATATGTAAATGCAACAAGGCCCTACATAATGAAATTTACGTGAGCTGTGAGACTGAGAATTCTGGAGAGCGTAACTTCCAAATATCAAACTGGAGCTCAGCAAAATACCTTATAGGCAGTTTTACTAAAGTGAGAAGTGGCACTACTGACTGCATAAACTGTATTTCCAATAAGATTTTTTGAACCTTGTGCAATACCGTTTAATAGCTCAACAGGACTCTGTCAAAGAGCAAATTATAGATCTTTAAGAAAAAGGATTAGAGAATTGCTAATTCTTTCTAAGACCTGCATTTACAAACCTGCAATTTCCCTTTCCTTGAGGCAGACATGAAGTCCTTTAAACCAAATCCAACATTCCGGGCAAAACCCATAGGGTTACCTATAACACCAGCAGAGCCAAAAACCTGCACTTACAGTATATTACCACAAATTCTGCTCCCAAATTCATGTAGTAACTATAAACTATTGAAATCCAGAAAATATGAACCAAGGTAGTCCTTAACAGGAAAAGAGAATGAAATGGACAAAATGTTGGCACAAACACATGGTTGCAGCCACTCAGGCACTGCAGAAGATCTGAGAGAGATAACAGACATCCAAGTTTTTGGTTCCAACATTGTCAATAAGCTTAGTAAGGTTATTTTGGACAGCATACTGAGATGCAAAAAATCATACTTGACTAGAACAAACGATAGCTTGAATGGTGTGCCCATTTACCTTATAGAGTTCATGAAGCAACTGCCTGCTATAGTGCCTCACAAGAATATCCTGAATTGATTGCCAACTTGCCATAAGATTTTCTACCATTATTTCTCCTAGATGAACTGGTACTCCTTCAACATCAATGAGGGCCATCAGGCCTCTCTGCAATCCAAATGCATAATTAAGATAACATACAAGGAAATACACTTGTAAATAACTTCACAGAGCATACATACAGAAGAAGCAAATTTATTGCTGTGAACAATACATGTGCAGATGTGCTACCAGGTAACTATTTACACATGGACATTAGTAGTCCAAATTTCCTACAATAGATTAGAGCTTCAGGCCAAGCAAATTTATTGTTTTGGAACTCCAGCATATTTGGGGAGTTGAAGTTAGCATAAAATATCCATTTAAGGCAGAGCCACAGGTGACATACTATCTGTAACAATCAGCAGCGCACTCTCCGAGAGAAAAGAGAACTCAATGGGTCCAGCTTTTGTTGAAGGATGCTGCTACTATACTATCACCGTATAAAATAAACTTGTGTAGTTTCCTCACAAAAAAAGGAAGAACGAATTTATGTAGATAATAAAAGCACAGCCACTGCTCTTATGTAAATACCACTCTTATAAAGAAGGGTTTTCAAAGACATTTTTTTAAGGAAGTAGTAACATTTATAGGGCCAGTAGATATCTATGAGCAACTAACTATCCTCTAAAAGGCACGGTCAAATTCTTATGCAAATATATCTCCCTACAAGGGATGGAGTACTTTTCACCTGAATAGCAGTACTGTTATTGAAGCTTGTGCTGGAGTATGAACCACCTTCATTCCTACTGAGCCATGGAGTGCTAGTAAAACTGCATCAAAAGACACAATCACTGGTAAACTGATAATGTTTTTTCTGCAGTGGTAGGTATTCAGAAAACATAAACACGGAGAAGAGATAACCTGAACGTTAACTTGACAGGAGTCAACTCAAACAATTCAATATATACTTTTTTCTGTTTCCTGGCTAATAGGTGTATCTGTTGCCATGGTGCACCAATCGGGATAACAGAAGGCAGCAGTCCACTGTCTTGATAAGCGTCCACCGTGTAGGAGCTTTGAGGCTTGTCTGATAAGTTCTTTGAAATTTTCTCGTATTCACCAAAAATATCAGCACCACCATATAAAATATTGGAGTCTACACTTTTATCCAACTGACCAAAATGTACTCTAGAGGAAACGGATCTAAAAAAGTCAATCATGCTCAGGACAAGTCGTTCTTCAAGTTCTAGGCAGAAAGGTGCTACACTGCAAACCACCAAATGAAGAAAGTTACCACAAGTTCAGATATGAACATCTGAAATAACATACACCGGTAGGGTAAATAATACCTTATGTTTATACGTTGGTACGAAACAAATGATGCATCTCTAGTTCTCCATTTAACTGCAGCAAACTGCAGCACGGGTTCTAGGGTATTAGAAGAATTTTTACTCTCATTTTGGGATTTCAACTTGGTGTCTATACCCTTCAGAAAATTAGCAGACTTCCCCTTATGACTTCCCTCAAATGACAGCGTGACAGGGTATGGGCTGTCAGAGAACTGATTATCAATTTGCATACTTTGAATATCAACTGTGAATCGCTGCTGATCTAAGCTCTGCATGGCAACAATTCTCATATCCTTGGCAGAAGCAAACAACAATTCCTGTCAAAGAAAAAGAAGTATAGTAAAATAAATGCTGTGCTGAAAATTTCTTGGTGGGATTCAGCATCAACCGTAGCACTCTGTTCACCTGAGGAGAAGAGCTTATCAAGGATATCCCTATGAATGGTAAGTGTATTCTGATAACTTCAGTGAGGTTCAACTCAATCTCCTGTTTCTGATCATCTTTTGGTTCCCTTGATCCAAGAAAACCTGTTTCTTTTGTGTCCATGTTGTGACAGTTCGAATCAATAATACTGAGCACCTGCAGTTTATTATTGCAAATTAAAAACGACCAAGAAAATGCATTGTCCAAATCTTGATACTTAGTGGGCTTTAAAATAACCTTTATTGCTCCCTCCGCATGCACCGATATGCTGAATTTTCTTTCGGCTTTCTGTCAAAAATATTTTTGAAACAGAAGGTCAGAAAGCAACTGGAAAATATCAACAATCTTTAAGCAGACAGATTAAGATTGGGATACTCCCTCCGTCCCATATTAGCTGTCGCAGATTTTCAGATGTATCTAGACACACAAAAAATGTGTCTAGATACATCTAAATTAGCGACAACTAATATGGAACGGAGGGAGTACATAAAAACCAAGCAAAACATTCAGCCTTGGCCCTTTCTTAGATGTGATTAAGTAGTGATTTTCCCTGATCATTATAAACATAACTATGTTTAATCTGGTAAAATAAAACAATTCCCAATGTAACATACTTCTCCACACAAAAAGTTTGAAAGCACAAAAGGTGCCTAAACAAAGGTAAATGTCCTTGGCCAGCTGATCTGGCGCACACTTCAAATGCTTCTGAAGGTGTTGATCGAGTCCAAATCTTACGGTCAAGCACATGGCATAGCACGTCCTTATCCTGTGAAGCACCACTCCATCCATCTATCGTTCAATGCAGGTCCCTCCCTCCCTCGTCCCCTTCCTCCCTCTCCCTCTTCATCTCTCTCTCTCTTCGAAGTCCTAACCAGCAGATCGGAGAAGGCTCTGGCCTCTGGGTAGTTGCTGCCGTCGAGCACGAGGGGCCCTCCCGTTTGCACCAAAATAGGCTGATGGCGACCTCATGCACGTGTCCAAGTGGGACCTCTTACTCTTAGCTTGGGGAGATTTCACTTGGGGTGTGGCCACACTCCCCAACTTCCATGCTGACAAATGAGATGAAGCTTTTACTCACCACCGCATCTGGTAGGGAAGAGGTGGGAATGTAGCAAACTGTGATTTTTGTTGCTATTTTACTCTTGGTCGTTGCAAAAAGAGACAAACGATTTAGGTTGGCACAAATAGGTGGTGCTGTGTAACAGAGAAAAGACTTGGCTGTTATGTTGCATAAGTTCATCTTTGATTGGGAAAATATTATTTTTCCATAATTCTGCATTTGATCAATAATTGCTACATAAGTTTTTGAATTTTACTTCATACTCCCTCCGTTTCAAAGCATAAGGCGTCCTCGTTTTACGTGTTTTTTGTTTGACCAAGAATTACTTATATATAAAGATTATTTGTATGAAATTAGCATCATTAGAAAGTGCTTTTCAATACGAATCTAACGATACTAATTATAATTCCTAAAGTCCCTAGGACTAACAAAGTTAGCCCTGTACAGTTTTCTTTCTTTCTTTCTTGTTTTCCTTTTGTAGCTCTGCTACTCCCTGTATGCTCCCGTCTTCTCGACGGTTTTCTTCTAATATATTATGACGCATGCTTTGGCATGTGTTCGAGAAAAAAAAAGATACTAATTATAATTAAAATTTTGGAGCCGATGAGGCCACACGATTCTAGACGCAGCGCGCGCCCCCTCCCCTCCAGCCTGTAGCCCCGCCGCCGACAAGCCCTTCCGGTAGGTTCCCTCCCTCCCAGCCCCTTCTTCCTCCTCTGCGGCATGGCCTCCGACGACAGCAACGGCGGCCGCCGCCGCAGCGACCGGTGGCTGGCCTCCGACGACGACGGCTCCTCCAGCCGCGGCTCGCGCAGCTACAGCAGCGTTGCGCGCACGCCGCCGCGCGCGCCTCGCCGGCCTCTCCGCCCGGCGGCCTGCTGCTGCGCCGGCGGCGGCGGCGCCTCAACGCGCACCCGCCTCCACTCGCCTCGGCCCCCGCTCGGAGGTCCACCGCCCCGCTCCTGCGGCAACTCGCGGCGCCGACGCGGAGGGATGGCTCCGGCCTCGGCGCAGCACCACCAGCGGCGCCGACCGCAGCACGACGCCGGCGCCACGCAGCGGCAGCCGCGGCGCAGCCCCTCGCCGGAGGCAGAGGCGGGGCTCTGTTTCCGCTGCTTGGAGCTCGGGCATGCCGTCCGTGATCGCATCAACGAACCGCGCTGCCGCCGCTGCCTGCTCTCCGGCCATGGCTCCCGGAATCGCACGCCGGAACAGCGCGACTACGACCGTGCCCGCGCCCGCCTCCCGCCGCTGCAGCGCGCCCCCGCCCTCCGGGCCCGTGCGGCACCGCCGCCACCACCGCCGCCCGCCGCCGCCTCTTCAACACCAGGAACGCGCCATGGTGGTTTCTTCGGCGCTGCGCCGATCGTGGGCGCCTTGGAGCCGGACCGTGTCATCGTGCCCTGCACCGCCGAGATGGAGGAGGCAGAGGCTGTCCCGCGCCGTGCCATGGTCGCGACCATCATCGGCACGCGGCCGGCGGTCACCGCCGACGCCGTCTCGCACCTCGCTCTGCGCGACTTTCGACCGCACCCCGACGAGTTCTCCGTCCACCCGCACCATCCCGAGGACTTCCTCATCATCTTCGCCTCCCAAAGACAACCGCAACCGTGTCTCCGGCGACCACTTCCTCGCACCACCGGCTTCTCGCTCAACCTGCGGCCATGGTGCAAGCTCGCCCACGCCGGGCCGTGGACAGCTTGATCAACGCGTCGAGGTACGCCTCCGCGGCATCCCCGCACAGCCTCGGCAGCTGTCCACGGCGGAGGCCTTGCTGCGCGGTAGTTGGCCGGGTTGAGAGCCCGCACGCCGAGACTCGCACCCGCGCCGACATGGCCACCTTCCGCTAACCGCTCGTGCTCGGGATCCCGACGCCATCCGGCGCCATGCCGTGCTCGAGGTTGTGGAGATCATCCCCGCGCAATCCATGTCCCAGGCGCCCACGCTCCGGACGCTCACGTACCCCATCTCCATCGACGTTGGCCTGCCGCGGCCATCGCTCCGCCACGCAGCGTGCGGACGACCCTGGTCGTGGCACCGGAGGTGCCGGCGATGGCCGTGCGATCACGACGATGGACGGCCCCAAGCTCGGCGGCGCGGCCGTGGACGCAACGCCGGCGCCCGAACAATGACTCGCCGCCACCACCGGGCGGGCCGACGGCTTGGCCATGGATTCGCCGCTGCCACGGGCTGTCATGCAACGGGGTAGACGCGCCGACGGTGTGGCGTGCGACGCAATGCGCCGGCCGCCGCGTGCTCGGCCGCAGCTCCGACGTACGGACCATGCAGCCTTGGCCTGGCCAGGGTGGGCCACGACGGCAAAGCAGACGAAGCTTTTGGCGCAGGAAGGACTCTGCACCCGACCCCACTACGGCGCACAGTCCACCACCAGGATCTGACCAAGTCCAGAACGGGACAAGGGAAGGGGCAGATGGCACCTCCCCTGTGGCCGCTCCCCCGACCACCACTGCGCCGGACCCCACCACGGCTTCCACCCCATCGTCGTCTACCGCCTATGGCGCCAATCCAGCTGCGCCCACACCTAGCCCGAGGCCCACCTGGTTTGTCGGAACCAAGATACGGCGCCAACAGCTCCTTCTTTCGAAGGGAGCGAGGTCCCCATCCCCTCGCCAGTGACCGAGGAGGATCGGTTGTCGGGCAACTCCTGTGCATCGCCACCATCAGCCTCTGGCGCGGGCGTGGACGCTAGTGTGGACCGGTCCACGGACCTTGGGCGGGAAGAAACGCCAACGAGTCCTAGGGCTGAGCTGGCCTCGCGACACCGCCCAGACGACCTCGTCTCGCAAGTGGAAGAGACGCAGCCCCGGATGCGCAAGCCCGGGGGCCGCCGGCCCGAAGATGCTGCGGCCCACGAGAAACAACCGACGCAGCCACCACCACGCCGAGCAAGTTCAGGTCGCCACCGGTGGTCATGCGCCGTCTCCGCAACGCGCGCGCGCAGCGCAGCGCAGCCACGGCAGCCCACCATCCTTTACGTTGGGAGAGTTCCCGACCGCCGCCACCGGCAGCCTTGGTGCTGCGCTGCCCACTCTGGGAAACGCCCGCGGAGGCCTCCGGTGTTCTCTCCGAGACGTGGCCGATCGGCCGCCGTGGCTGCTTCGACAATGGGAACCACCGCGCCGCCAACGGCGGAGAGACGCGCCCATGTCCAGTGTCCTGCGCACGCCGGGGCTGCTTGACCTCCATGAGAAGATAACCCCGAGACGATGAAGGCCTACGACAAGGTGTTTGCGATGCCGATTCCCATCGACATCCTGCGCGCCATTGCCGCCCTGGTCGACGCAGAGCTCCCTCGGGCCCCTGATGCTTTGCCTTGCACGGTCTTTGCCCGAGGCCAAGTGCCGCAGATCTAGCCGCATGCTAGTTCCCTACGTCGATTCCGTCCATCATGTTAGAAAACCTTAAGATGCTAGTTTGGAACGTGCGTGGGCTCAACTCCAAGGCACGTAGGATCGCCATCCGTGCACTTGTAGCGACCACGAATGCCTCTATCGTGTGCTTCCAGAAACAAAGATCAACTTATTCTACTACGGTCTCATTACGGAGACGCTTGGTGCCGAGTTCGACGATTTTGTTTACCTACTGCGGACGGTACACGCGGTGGTATCCTCTTGGCGTGGCGAGTAGGACGGTGGCCATCACCGATCCCATATTCACCACCAACATTCTCACGGCCAAGGTGCACATTGTCGCCACCGCACTCGGTGGCTATCTGTGGTTTATGGGCCACAAGAGGAGGCCGACAAGGTGGAGTTCCTCCGCGAGATACGCGAGTTGCGACCAAACTGCCGGGGCCTTGGATGATCTGCGGAGACTTCAACCTTATCTACTGGGACGAAGACAAGAACAACAACAACTCGGATAGGCGTATGATGGGTCGCTTTAGGCGCTGCATCAACGACCTCGCTTTGAAGGAAATTTACTTGAGCGGCCGGCGATACACTTGGACCAATGGGCAGGATCCTCCGACACTCGTCCTCCTCGACAGGTGCCGTGCACCTGATCGGGAAGAGCTCATTGGCGAGTGCAGCCTTCGCTGCCTCGCATCTCGTAGTCTCCGATCATAGTCCCCTCGTCGCTTGATCGCTCACCCACGCCGCCGGTTCATCGCCGCTTCCATTTTGAGGAGTTACGGATTCGCCTTAACGGCTTTCAGAAGTGGTTGCCGAGGCCCGGGCCTCGGTGGGCAGCACCGACCCCTTCGAGCGGCTCATGCTACGCCTCCAGGCGACGGCCAGCAAGCTCACAAGCCGGGCCGCCAAGCTGGTGGGGAACGTGCGCCACAAGCTGGCCATCCGTAGGAGCTTATGCGCGATTCGACAAAGCCCGCGAGGACCGGACACTTACGCCGCATGAGATATGGCTTCACAAGGCGCTGAAGCTCTCCCACCTTGGGTATGCATCCCTCGAGCGCACGATCGCAAGGCAAAGGGCTAGGATCGCCAATCTTAGGGATGGCGACGCGAATACGGCTTTTTTCCACCAGCAATGTTCCTACCGTCGTCAAAAGAATCGCATTCACAGCTTCATGGTGGGAAACCGGGTGATTGACCAACCAGCCGAGATGGCGGAGGCGGCGTTTGCCCATTTCGACGCCCTCATTGGCTCGACGGCTGACCGTGACTGTACCCTACAATTGGAGCATCTGATCGACCCCGCCGCGGACCTTGCTGAGCTCGACGAGCCGTTCACGGACGACGAGGTATGGGCTGCTGTCAAGCGCCTTCCTGCTCGCAAGGCGCCAGGGCCCGATGGATTCAACTGCTGAATTCCTTCAGGCCTGCTGGCCCCCTGGTCAAGCACGACATATTGGCTGTCTTCCAAAGAATCGAACGAGCTCCGGGGCAGAGGCTTCCACAAGCTCAACCAGGCCCTGCTTACCTTGCTGCCAAAACGCCCGGATGCCGAGACTCTCGGTGATTACCGCCCCATCAGCCTCGTGCACCTCATCGGCAAGGTTGCAGCGAAAGTTTTGTCGCTGCGCTTGGCCCCAAAGCTTGATCGCCTTGTCAGCAAGAACCAGAATGCTTTCATCGGTGGACGTAGTCTCCATGACAACTTCGTTCTTGTCCGACAGTCCATGCGACAGCTGCACCAGCTGCGTGCGCCGAGAGTGCTGCTAAAGCTCGATCTTGCCAAAGCATTCGACACCATCTCCACGGGCTTTCTGTTCGACGTCCTCCGGAGGTACGGGTTCGGCGCCAAGTTCTTGGACTGGCTCGCGATACTCCTTTCCTCTCGCGAGCACACGAGTGTTGGTCAACGGATGCCCTGGGCCTGTCTGGCATCGCCGGGGCGTGGCAAGGCGACCCTCTGTCGCCGCAGCTTGTTCGTCCCGGCCGTTGACACTGCGGGGCGGCTGATCATGCGCTGTTGATGCCGGAATTCTTCAGCGCCGCACCCGACTAAGATGATCCCGGTGGTTTCCCTATATGCCGATGATGTGGTGATGTTTTGCCATCCTACCAGGGAGGATACCGGCGCCGTGAGGGCGATCCTACACCTGTTTGGCCGAGCCTCTGGGCTCCTCGTCAACTATGGTAAAAGCTCCGCCACTATGCTCAACTGTGAGCCGGACGACAACGAGGTGATCGCGGCAACTCGGGATGCCGGCTTGCGGAGCTGCCACCGACCTACCTTGGCATACCGCTCACGCTCCGCCGCCCTACCCGTGCGCAGAGATGCAGCGGTCGGCAAAACCGCGGCCAAGCTACCCACCCGGAAGTCTAGGCTCATGGACCGCTCCGGAAGGCTAGTCCTTGTGAAATCTGTTCTCGCTGCGATCCCCCTACATCAGATCCTTGTCTTTGCAGCCGCCGAAATGCATCCTAAAGCTCCTTGAGAAAATCCAGAGAGGCTTCCTTTGGGACGGCCGCGCCGAGGCCAACGGCGGGCATTGCCACGTTAATCGGCAAGCTGTATGCAGGCCTCTATCTCTTGGAGGCCTTGGTGTTCGGGACATGGAGAGGGCCGGGCTCGCGCTTCGGATGCGATGGCTTTGGTATAACGGAACGGATCAAGTCGAGCATGGAGTGGGCTTGAGCTGCAATTCTCGCGCCAGAGCAGAGCCTGTTCTTTGCCTCGACGCACATGATCGTCGGCGACGGACACCTCGGCAGATTCTCGGGAAGACGGATGGATCGCCGGTCGCACTGTCGGTCAAATCGCTTCGAGCTATACGCATGTATCCCTAAGAGACGTCGGAAGGCAACCTCCATCAGAGATGGGCTGCTCGACCACAGCTGGGCGCGTGACATCCACGGCGTGCTTGGACTCCAAGAGCTGGGCCAGTACCTTATGCTCTGGACACGGGTGGAGGCGACTGTCCTCACAGACCAGCCTGATCAGATCGTCTGGAGATGGAGCACAAACGGCGTTTACTCGGCTAAGTCCTGCTACCGGAGCACATTCCAGGGGTCCAGGGCTTGCCCGGCCTGGAAGCTGCTGTGGAAAACTTGGGCGCCTCCGCGCGTCAAATTCTTCCATTGGTTGGCTAACAAAGACCGGTGCTGGACGGCGGAGCGGCTACGACGGCGAGGGCTGCAGCACCATCCTCGGTGCCTGCTATGCGACCAAGAGGCCGAGTCCATGCATCACCTCACCTTGGCTTGCCCCTTCTCTAGGCAGGTTTGGTACGACACACTGTCCTGGCTACGGCTTACTTGTCGACCTCCTGACGGCGAGCCTACCCTCCACGAATGGTGGACTACTGCAAGGCAGCACACACCCAAGCCAATGCGAAAAGGCCTTGCAACCGCCACGCTTCTTGTGCCCTGGTTGATTTGGAAGCACCGAAACTCGTGTGTCTTCGATGGAGAGCAGCCGTCCATCCAGAGAGTGAATGACAAGATCAAGGCAGAGGCGGCACTTTGGGCGAGAGCTGGAGCCCTTGGCCTTCGCGCCGTGTTACCTGTAGACTGGGATGTGCACTAGTTTTTCTGTTAGTTGCCGGTTGTTTTTCACCCTCCATGGAGGTGTGATCTTGTAACAAACTATTCTTCTCCTTTGCAATGAAAAGAAACGCAATGTCATTGCGTTTTCTCGAAAAATAATTAAAATTTTGTTGCTCAATTTTTATGGTCAAAGTTCATCTTGGAATACGTGTGTGCCTTATTCTTTGAAACGGAGGTAGTATTAAAAAGTTCTGTTGCAACGGAAGTTCGATTTTGTTACAGTACTCTCCCCTCTTTGGTGTCTTCCTCTGATTCCTTGTTAGTTTCTTCGTCCTCTTGATCTCTAGCTGCAATATTGTGTCATATGAGGTGAGGCCAGCTCATAGCAGGGAGGGAGGTGGCCAGAAAGAAAAGGGATAAGTTTTTTCCACAGGGAGGTGAGACGTGGAAGAGGACAGAGAACGGTGGGTGAGGAAAGGCCAAGCCTTGAATGGCATTTGATTGCATGGCTGATTGGTTGTCGAGCTAGCTGATTGGATACACTTGGTCGACTGGCCGACGCCTAGAGCTTGCATTAAAAAATGACTCGTGATTAAGTAGTTCTTCTGAAATTCCAGTCAATATTAGCTTGTTAACAAGAAAAATGGCGAGTTGGCACGACATGCTAGTCCAAGTTGAAGACATTAAATTACCTCAGGCGTGGAAGGTAGGGACACATGAACATCATCACTGAGAACATCCAGATTATATGTACCCAAACTCCGTTCCCCAGGAACCTATACGATTGTACGGAAGAGAAACCATTTAGTATACTTGTTTAACACAATAATCTGAAGAAAATACTCCCTCTGTTCATGTTTAATCGACACAACATCTGTACATATGTAAGCTATTCCATGTGCAGCAGTCATGTCGATTTATTCCGAACGGAGGGAGTAAATTATAAGCTCAATAAACTACCTCAACAGTAAGACGGTGAGGATAGCAAGGTTCATCCCAGGCATATTGACAAGACGTGTAAGGATATACGATTGTTTCAATAGATTCACATCTCTGCTGATATATCCGCAATTTCTGGATTTATAAAAAAAAGAAATCATATAAACTTGAGAGCCATACAGTTTCAAGAAAGCTACAGAGCAAGAACTATTTACCTCGAGAGAAAAGTTGTCAATCCTGTAAGGTACGAAACCAGTCTTGTCATCAGACAGCAGAATCAGTATTGTACCGGTGGTGCTATTATTTCTTCCAGCAATTTTGTTGTTGTGTATGTCTATATCAGCATTTTGTACTTCCACTCGAACCATGTTTGACACACCTGAGGCACTATTCCTCATTTTCACTTGAGCATCTCCCAGGTGGTCAGGGAAAAAACTACCAGACCATTGCCATCCCGGCCCATCAAATCGAATCGAGACAAGCAACTCTCTGCAAACAGAGTTTTATCAGCACAAACAGTAAAGACTGGAAAAGGATGTATAGAGAAAACAGATAACCATAACATTCTGATAAGATTGACAGCTGAAATCAGTAGTTTGTAATGCAAGTCCCATCAGTCTTAACAGGGGCTGTGAAATGAATGAACCACTGGAAAAATGAGCCATCCACCATCTGAATCCAAATTTCTGAATATATATATATATATATATATATTCATGAACCATAAGCTCCTCCATATTTATCGTTTTACCATTTCATAAAAGCAAACTAAGCAAAGCTAATTGAGAACAAAAATTCATGGCTAAGCTCCAGAAACAAAGGATAGTAACTCACCTGGCTGTATCAGCCCAGTGAAGAAAAGAGTGTTGCCCAGAACTTAAATGCTTAGAAAATCTTGTTCCCTTTTGTTTATAGAACAGATCATTGGTGCAGGCATTACAAATCACATACCTGCAAAACAGGGGAAACAGATGATGGAGTAACTCATTAGCCAGGCCACCATAGAACGAAAGAGTTACATGGCAGGAAAAAATGAAAGAAACTGAATAATAGTTTTGGTTGGCTACAGGGCTAAGTTACAATGCAATAAGATAAAAGAGACATACGCCTGAAATTATAGCATTCCAGAACTATAATGACGACCACAGTTAACCATATTAAAAAGAATGAACCACAAAATGCTACTGCACAGCTCTGTGTGCTAAGTTTCATTTGTTATGGGAAAACTAAATAATTATGGTAAGCTACAATCGTTTCCATTTTTGATGTGCTTTGCTTTTCTTTCCAGTGAGTGGACCTGGCTCCAAAACTTACTATAACTTGACAGATAATCACGAGCGCTGAAAACAAATAGGTAATTATGGGTACTGAAAAACAATGTTATTGCCATAACAAACAGGTGATGAAATGGTATCTTCCAATTACCTTGGCTGGAAAGCGACAGCCTTTGTTCTCCCAAAGAGTTCTGTTGAAACAGGTACAGAAGTTACAGCAACTAAAAAGGCACTAGAAGTAGATGATTGTGGAATAGTGAGACTCGTTGAACCACTGGCAGGGACAAGGAGAAATGGACTCGACCAATCTCGTCGATTTGCTTCAGTTCCGCTATTAGGTACAGATGCATTCAGCTTAACCAAGAGTTCAGTTGCAGGTGTATGTCCAGCAGGAGCAAACATATAAGCTTTAGCATCTTTGTCACATTCTTTCTGCACATGCTCACTGCTATTTATAGCTCTTCTGTTGGAATGAGAGCTGCATCCATCAATAAAATCCAACTTTGGGATTTTATTTGCAAAGCCTCTGGTATAAGAAACACACACAAGTTACTACAGATATAAGAACCAAAAAAAAAACAAAGTTAAGATTTTAACACAAGCATATGGATGCTTTAAGGGGCAGAGAGCCACTGACTGCATGGATGGGTCTTCTGAAACAAGAGAAAGGCCATTTTTTCCAAGCACATGTCGAGTGTGCCCATCTAACTCAAAATTACAAGGGATAACAAGGGTGGACCCGCTCCTCTCATAGCTGCTTTCTGTGACTGTAAGCAAGAGATCTGTGCAATTGTACAACAGAAATGGCACAGAAAGGTACAGCTCTCTTGCACCAGAACGAGCATCTGTTGCTTTCTCCAGTGTAACATTGAAAGGACCTGCAGAAGAAACAACTACCAAAGTTTTAGGTATTCACTATCAAATTATTCAGAGTAGAGAGAAAGACCGAACTACATACATTTTGACACATTTGAGTAGAATGCAATCGTCTCTGTTGAGGAAAATTGTAAGCCATTTGATGTGGTTCCAGTAGAAAATGATTCCACACGGGGAAACTTTATGGCCAAGGACCTGTAATCTTGAATATGAAATGTGATTCCAAGATCGTTGGAGGGGTCAACAAAATAAATAGAGGCAGTGCCGACCTGGAAATAGATTGAGTAGCAGATTAGAGAAAAATTAGAGTTAGATGATATATCTGCATGGTGTCAGAAACTTGCCTCCTTAAGTGAAACCTGATGCGCAACCCCCCCATTATCTATTGTCAAAGATATGCATACAGGGAGATAATTCTTTATGAGAAGAGGCGTACTAAGTCTGACTTGCCGGATAAAATGTATCCTTGTCGATGTCTGTTTAGAAGCCTTTGAAGCAGGATTTCCGAGATTTGGTTGTGCATTCAAATGGTCAGTGCAGTACTGACCTCTCTGGGAACTACTAGATGAAGGGACAGTGTACTCTTCAACAGATACACAGCAGCGAAATGGATCGTTACTAGGGTGAGAAGGATAGCACACAGACGATTTCATAAACCCGACCCTGCTTTCACGTGAAAGTAAACTTGATAAGGAGTGAGTTTCACTCCACAAATAAGTTCTGCCGACAGGATGCCACCTAATGTGACCAGCCTCGGACAAATGAACCGGCAGGGGAATCTCTTTGTTTGGAAGAATCGGCCCGATTACCTGCAGAACAAGGTTTCTTGAGAAATCTCATGTTTGGTTCCTCGTGGCTCATCAATGTAATCAAGAGTTCACGACTGTGAGTGGCCAAGAGGTTGATATTAGGTAGACAATGAAGTATACAATAACACGTTTAGAAGCGAAAAAATGCACAGACTTAAGCAGGGCATCCACCCTGCAGCATACTCTGCACATTGTGCAAGAATACAACCAGAGTTAAAAGCTGCTGGTAGCAGGCAAGCTACCGGAGCTCATCGTTGAATTGTTCTTTGGCACCTGGTCTACTTTTATTTCACATAAATTAATATTTTGCATCAACGTGACATTAAAGTTCGAACAGGAGTTACCAACCACCTGCTGTTTGCCAAGTTTCAAACCAGTTTTTTTCATGTTTTTCTCTAATCTAAAACACGACTGAACAATCTAACGGCACAATGAGGCCAACATCCATTTACCTTTATCAATATTTTTTGAAACAGTTGCAAAGAGAATTAGGGTGTATATGGATATACCTTTGAAGAAACACCAAATGGTATATCAAACCGCAACTCAAGGGGCATTGATGTTGCATTGTGGAGTATGACCTATAAAAAGAGACCATAAGCCCGTGCATGCAGCTAATGATGTAACTGATCATTTAAAAGGTTATTACCGTCGAGTAAACGCGTACGAGTTTGCTATAATTCTGTAAGGAAACATCAAGTACGACAGGCACAATTAATCCATCATGATGACTACCCTTTCTATTGGATCCAAATGCTTCCAAGCTTTCTTCACAAATAACTGGCTTCTTACTCGAAGAGAAGTTTACTTCAAAGAAGTAAATGCCCACAAGGTCAATCGAAATTGGCTTAGAGGACCCGGAAGTTCCGTCAAACTCAATGGAAATCATATAGTGTGAGACTGCACTCATCCATTTCTCAATGAGGTGTTCAGAAGATCGTGCTTCCCTGTGCTGGAAGAAGAATTCATCTAGAGTTTCTTCAACATAAATTGGGACAGAATATCCTGCTGGCACAGAATTTTCATCTACTACAGAGAAACTATCAATGTCATCTGAATTAACAGCACCACGATACACCTTGAAACTAAATGGCAATGATGTGTCATTTGAGAGAATATATGGCGCATATCTTCGTGTGTGCACATCACGGCTTAATCTCAGGATTCCAGGATCTTCTCGAAGACCCCCACCACTACTTGGATTAAGAGAATCTGTAATCATCTCACTAAGTCTGAGGATAGCCTGCAGATGCAAATCATGAGATCAGAGCAACATATCTGAGAATCAGGATTTAGAACACATGCAGATACCACATTACTGAGTTGATTTTTAAGAAATTAAGCTAAGTACTCCCTCCGTCCAAAAATAAGTGACTCAACTTTTTCTAGATACGGTTGTGCATCTAAATACATCCGTATCTAGAAAAAGTTGAGTCACTTATTTTTGGACGGAGAATGTGTCAATGTTCCTTGAGAACAGATATATAGCTACAATATATCTGCAGAACCTACTGTCCTAGTTCCTGAATCACCATTTAATCAAAAACATATAATATTGATAAACAAAACAAATTGCTTCTTGACATGTTTGGAAAGTATAATATGCCAGGATCATGTACCTCGATCAAGGGTTCTGATATATTTACATTAAGCTGCTTGCTTGAATTCAGCGACACCTCGGTACTGGGAGATACATCCAGTGCATCATCAGCACATTTTTGAAGTACATTTAACTGAATGCTTGAGGGCTCTATAAAAGGCTCCCACATAACCTGCACATGTATCTATTGTTATTCCTTTACCATGAAGAACGAAATACTGGACAAGTACAAAGGATGACTTTACCTTGTCAATATTGTTGTAATTTATTAAAAAATCAACAGAAACAGAAACTTCCGTTCCATCACGCATTTGACTAAATTGCAGTAACAGGTTCTTCACCAAGGTTTCTATAACAGGCCCGTGACTACTCCACTGTCAAAGCATTACCAAGAATCAGAATGAGTCAAATGTTAATTCTTGACTTGAGCGTATTTGGGTACATATAAAGCACACGCAAACATAAACCAAATTTTCTTGTTCGATTAATTCCAAAATAAACTCTCTTTTTGTTAAGGACAAAATAAAACTATAAAGTCGCTTTACAAATTGAACTGCAAGGTTTGACCAAACAGAGTTAACGATCCATTACTGGTCATGGTACTAAACCTTCTTTGGAAGGTACTCCCTCCGCTCTAAAATAAGTGTCGCAACTTTTTATAGATACGGATGTATCTACACACTAAAATTTGTCTAGGTACATCCAAATCTAGACAAAGTTGCGACACTTATTTTAGAGCGGAGGTAGTACCAGCTAACATTTCATTATAACATTTTCAACACTATTCAGCTCACTTTAGTACTTCATATTTCATAATGCTCCTTTCTTGAAGGCAATATATTCAAATTATGTTGACATTTTATCTACCAGATGACCAAGAAAATGGCAAGGTCACCTGAGACTGCAACTTTTTGCAGTGATATCAATCTCACAAACCTGAATAAAATATTCAATAAATAGCTGGTTTAGGTAGATCTGATAGACACCTAATCCTTAGACTGTGGAATTTCATCACAAGAAATCAACAACTAGCAGTGTAGCATAACATACCCTTCCATCATTTAGCAGGAGAGAACCTTTTCTTAACCCAGCCTTGAACGTCACAGAACAAAACGAAGAAGCCGATGATGACGATTTAGGAAATCTGAGTTCCATACTGCGCCAGAAACTAAATATTTGGTGCGAAAAACTAACATCCATGTATTCTGCTTGTAGATCAACGGAAAGGTGTGGTGATTTCATTTCTGATTGATCAATATAACCACTAACTTTAATCTTGGAGATATGCATGAACGGAACAGAGGCACCCTTGTCCACTTGAATCATCTCCAAAATTACTTCTCCTCTATCTAAATCACATTTGAATTTCGCCCAACTTTCACCGAACATGACCACCAAATGTTTACTCTCAACAGTTAAGGTGATAAACTTGCAACCTCTTGGTTCAATGCATTGAGTATCATCTGTACAGTGCATTGAATTAGAACCAGAACTCCCATCAACCCCTGTATAATTGTTTGTCTGAATTTGTTCTTTCTCCCAGATAGGTACATGAACAACAACAACAATATTTTCACATGTTACCACCAAGTAAGAGTTGTCTTGCGAACTAAAATCTGATGCAAGAAATGATGACGTTGCAGAGTCTGAAAAATGAGGCAAAGCTGCTGGATGCCCCGCATCCAGACTGTTATCTTCCTTTCTTATGTAGGAATGAAAATGGTTGATAATGATATCCCAATCAACTAAATATAACCAAGTCTCGAAAAGAGGTACAGCAATTAATATCTCGTCTCGCCCAGCAAGATGCTTCGTAAACTTAATTAGAACAGGAGAAGATGGCCCATCAGAAACTATGGAGACAAGAGTGTGACCACCAGATGATTGCAGAGCTAAAGAGACAATATCCATGTCAACACGCTCGGGGTTTTCACCAACCATTACAGCAGAAATACCAAACTCAAGGTTTGCAGTGGCAACATTCTCCAATGGTAAATCTTTATCTTTTGAGTGACCAAAGAGAATCATCAGATCCTTGGCAAAAATAGTGATATTAGTAGGCTCATTAGATTCAACGCTCTCCTCATTGGAACTTCCACATTCTAAAAATTGCCGGGCATTGCCTTTGTACATTCTACTTTCTTTGACGATTGAACTTAACTCATCAGTGATACGAAAAACTGCCTCCAGCCCATCCATAAAATTCAGATCTGTACAAGAGAAGACAAAGTACATGCTATTATTGTAGAACCAATACATTTCAAGAAATGTTTAAAAGCAGAAGTATGACCCAAATCTATACCTTCAGCAATTAAGTTGCATTTTGATATTTTGCTCATGATGAATGTGGGCAACAAAGGCTGCTCAGAGCAGGATAGTTCTTTGCAAGGAACTTGAATCCATATACCAGCATCAAGCTTTTCCACAAGAGAATGGATTCTGGTAGGCATGTCCTCATCAAACTTCAGGATAATATTTCTTTGCTCATTCAGGAATACAAGCGATATGGATGCATTTCTTGAGCATAGGCTGATGACATCAGATCTACTGGAGAGCATACACTCTGAACTGAAGAATTCTTTAGGAATACGCTTGACAAATTCTGCTGAGATTCCAGTTGCAATGAACTCACAGAAAAAATATGGAACACCAAGCTTTATACAAAAAATCTCTTGATTTTCGACAGGAAAAAGTATAACACAATCACATATCTCAAATTTGTAGGTGATACTGTCATGCAATTCTCCAGAACACTTATCATTACTTGCCACAGAGTGACGCTGTTCCACCACAGGATTCCAATCATCCAATAGAAAATATCCAATAAACATCGCCAGCAACTTTGATGGCAATACGCAGCAAACATTTTGGGTTGCAATACATACTTCAGTTGAGAGTGCAGATAAATCTTTTTTAACATGTATGTTGAGTACATTAGCATTACCATGTGAATAAGCACTCCAGAGTTGCTCATTAATACTTGGTGATGTCCACGATGAAGCAAGCATTATATCTTTAGCAGACAATAATAGGTCCCATGAGTTTGTGTCTGCCAGTGACAGTGTTGCTATAGACTCAGGAACAGTTAGTGTTGCTAAAATACCACATGATTCATGGAAATGCACTCTAACTGAAACAAGTGATAGATCCAGAATAGTTGCGCTGACATTATTGGTAGCATTTGGGGATATGGATGAACAGTTAGAATGCTCAGTTTTACACAGTATGCTGCTTGCAAGCTCTGATCCACAGTGGCCATTTAAACCTGAACTCTCATCACACTGTTTACTCTTTGAAGATGCAATATCTAAGGCCTGAACACCTTGAGTTTCTAAACATCCAAAATCAGATATGATATCAGCACGTAAAAAAGGGAAGTGATCAACAGAAACTCCACCATATGATGTGCTCTCAGCTGGACAGAAATTTGACAAGGAAAGCTTCGGAAATTTGGAAGTGGTTGCTTTAGATTTCATGGAACTGTGGTCCAATGCTGGGGACACAACAACATTGCCAGCTGGAGATAGTGCATCAAGACTTCTCAAAAACTTGTTTATCTGGCCGACTACAGAAGGATGGACATGCAGATCAACATCATTTAAGTTCAGCTGGTATACATGATGAACTTGTTCATTATATTTATGAGTTCTGTAGTGCAACTTTAAGCAAGCTTCAGTAGCAGAACTTTCAGGACGTCCTGTCATGTTAGTAGTAGTTCTAGAGTTTCCTGATGAACATAGCACATCCAAGCTCGATTTGTTCTTCAGATCAGTGGACGTAATTTCAACCATCTTGGTGATGACCCAGAGTTCTGGTAATTCCCACATAGCATACCTACAAACAACAACACCAATTCACACAATAAAATCACAGAAGATATTCAAATCAAGATTGCAAGATTGTGAACATTGATTAACCTGATATCAATATCTCCAACACCAACAGTGATGAATGAACATTCCTTGCCATCGTCTTCAAGGTCAATAATTACACTCAATTTGTCCAGCTTGAGAGATGCAGACATATTTGAGGCAGGTTTCTCGGGTCCACAGGTCTTGGTATCATCAGAAGTGTTGATTCCAACTAGGTTACTTTCTTTCAGATAGGTAGACACATTAACAATAGCGCTGTACATTGTCTGAGAAAAATAGATATCGGCAGATGGCACAAGAGAAGTAACCTGCCAAAACAATGGTTCCAAAAAGTACGTTCACAGAGACTTACATACAAAGAGGAAAAATATATATGAGCGCATAGTATATACTATACACCGAACCATCTTCTGTATGCATTCCTGTGAATATAATAGGATCCAGAACATTAAAACCATACAAGAAATCGTCTATCCTTCAAAAACAATACCTCCAATTGTTTCAGCATCGGTTCATCCAAGAATATGCACAATCCAAAAACAATAGAAGCATCCAGTTTGACCAATGTGGAGGTTTTATCATGTCTACCAGCCATTGACACCTTCACCTGCGAACATACATATATACATCATATATATGTACATTTCTCACTGGTTCATGTGGATGCTGAATAAGGAAAAAGCGAAACAGAATATGCACAGAGCCTAACCTTGAATCCAGTGAGGCTAACCTCAAAATGATTATATAGGTCATCCAACTGTAAACCAGGCAGCAGGCTGTCAGAAAAATAAGTAGATGTTTTCTTTGATATGTAATCAAGAAAACAATTGGCTTGCGCCTGAGATTCCTCCTCAACTGTATCTTTGGATCGCACGGATACATCTTCAGCCTCAAAAACCTGCAATTTGCACTGGTTTCAACGACAAAGCTACCTACCACGAACCAGAAGTTCAAAAATAAAGAGGGACAGCTGGAACCATCTTTCCTTCAATACTATTGAGCTGGAACCATCCAATCGTATATAAAACCTACATATGATTTCATTCACCTCCCTGTGTGTGACTGGAAAAATCAAGTGGAAATCGTATATAGCCTAGCTGCAGAGGTAGAATCTATTGGATGGTAATGTAGAACGGGGACCATAAAGTAAATCCATTCAGACTTGATCTCAACTATTGCACTGGCTGTTGTTGTATGGCATGACTGTTTCTGCTGCCGAATTCGGTGAAATGGACAAAGTGAAAGTAACCTATGGCTATTCTATGCACAGTATTACATGCTGAGATCATTACTACTGAAATTCATTTGTTATCGATAAAGCACGTCAATATCTGTTGTTAGCTTGCATTCACCACGAATGCATTATCCTTATATGTTTATCTTGACCAACTGCTACACATCCTGTTTAAGCACACCACTAGGCGCTGGTATCTCACCAACCTGACCAGCTATTTCCTCTGACTGCTGCCACACTTCAAGGTTACTGTCTTTCGGTTAACAATTATGTCCTCTGTTTATTACTGCCTCCGATCCATAATAAGTGTTGGGGCTTTAATTCAAATTTGGACCGACATTTATTATGGATTGGAGGGAGTATTACAAATACTGTAGCACTTCAAATCGAGATTTTGAAATATCAAATCAAGGTTTACGGAAAAAGGCAAACTTTTCCACCCATTTCAAGAAGTACACTTTTGACCCAATTCTAACATAAAAGGAGGTAAAATACAAAAAGTGTACTAACTGCAACGTTCATTTCCATAGGTGCTTTATATTCAAAACAAAATCGAGGGCACATGAGACCTTATATTATGAAACACTATGAGCATAGGAGAGTAGTTATACCCTACAAATTTGCCTAGTATTGTAATTATTAGTTTATTACTACAATGTCAAATTTAATTCTCAAATGAAACAAATAAAATTCATTTGATTTTTGTAATCTCGGTTATGTCCGGGAAATCAATTAAGTAGCAACCAACCCAAAGGGGATCTGGAAACCTGATCCATGGACCCTTGTGAGCATAGAAATTCCATGGAACTAACATGCTCCATGGCCAAAATGTAAAACACTGGTGTTTATCATTAGCACATACCATAGTAAGTTCTTCTCTTCCACAATCTTGTGATGGTAGCCTAAACACGAAGTGGTGAATCCTTAAATCCCAAAGATGTTTCTTTTGGTTCCCAGACATGTACCTAGAATCAAATTGAAACAATTACTTATATTCAACTGGCACACAACAAGAAAAATATCGAAGTAAATAGGAGAGAACATACTTTAGTTTGGAGAGAAGTCTTGTTCCAAAATTATCAAAACGATTTAGTGAAGAAAGCACCTGCATGCATGTAGAATTGCTAGAATATTACTTTGGCATTTAAACTCGTTTCAGGTGACAAAAATCTCTAACCTAGCAAAAGTTAACATATATTCAAGTACTTGAAAGGCACAACAGGTGACAGAGAGAGCTCATATCAACTCAGAATAAACAAAAAATAACATAGTATGCCTAAAATCAAAGCTGATTTTTAGAAGAAAATTGGAAGAGGATATCATATTCAAGATTGCTGGATCTTACCCTGCACTTCTACGAATGGAGAAACACAGATTTTACAGACGGTGGAATATAGTTGCAGTAAATGTTCCTTATACAGCCTATGTAGTCACAAAAATAGTTTCACTTGATAATCCAACTAGCTTATTGGCTATTGAATCTTTCTCTTGCTTCAGTTAGCCATATTTAATAAATTTGATTTGTAAACAAACTCACAAAATAAAGCAAGACCCCAGAAAATAGTATATCTTTCCTCAAACGGTGGAGCATAAACGTACAACATGAATGCTTACCCTATCGTGCTGAAATTGGAAAGATGAAAAAATCTTATAGATGTGCAGAAGATTGAAGAAGAATTCTGGTTCGTAGATGGCATTGAATTCCTGGACAACAACCTAACAAATGGCAGGCAAAATAACAGAAATCAGCAACGAAGAACACCACAGGGATACTATGCAATGAATTCACCCATCTTCTGTAAAGAATACAAGTACCCGTGTTGAAGCTTCTGAGCTTTCATTTGACTTCGGAAAGTCAAGTTGAACACTGATAACAGGTGTTCCCAGACCATCAACAGTGCTACACTAAAATATGTTACGGTTTAAAAGATACAGTTCACAGAAGGGCCAAAAAAAACTCTTGAGGATCAAACTGTAATGTGTACCTTTTCAGCCAGCAAGATTTTACTTTTATTAGCCGGGTTAGTAATCTCAAGTGAATCAAGCCAGGCAAGGATAGTTGCTGAATCATCCCATATTTTATATTCAGTCCCAAACCCACTAAACATTGCATCAATAAGCTTCATGCCAAACTTCCTAATAAATCAGCACATAAGTTAGACAATATCACGATAACAAAGAGCCTCTCACATAATCTAAACCATGTAAACAAGAAACCGAAAATCAGGCAGCAAACAGAATAGTAAAAGTAATTTGTAATTGTTTAAAACGGAACGAGTCAATGGAAATATTTTACTAAATTACAGTGGGCTTTTGGGGGTACTTATGTTTTAATATCTTAGGAAATGATAACTAATAAGTACAAACTGTTCTATTTAGAGCCATTACTGAAATATTTTACTAAAAATAGCAAATACTATCTTTGACTAACTTTACTTACTAAATTGTTTCTATGGCATGGCACACCATAGCAATGACACACTGAGTGTAAAGCTATTATTACAAATAACAGAATTACTGCAAGATAAAAATATGAAACAACCACCACAGAGAGGACAGGGGAGGAGACACTTGCTTGAAGGTGACAGTAGTAAGTATCTGAGGAATAGATAATTTCAAAGAGTAGTAGTTTTCTTTTGTCAACTGATTTTCAGCAGAAGAAACAGGATGAAATTCCGTCCCCTCGTATATATCCTGAAATGAAAAACTAAGATGTTCCTGAATATCATTACATTAAAACTGGCAGATGCTAAAAGAATATGTCATGGATCAATAGTTTAGAATATAACCTTAATAATGTCTTCTGAAACAACACCAGCAAATGAACTAGTGTCAGCTGTTCCACCAGCACCAAGCATTCCAAGAGAAAGCCAGTTTAACCATCCTCGGCCTGCCCCAGCTAACTGCTCATCGGTTCGAGGACTTCCTGGACTAGGAAAGTTGTCTTTTGTAGATTTTGCAGACAACTCCTGCCAATAACCACTGAGATGTTACACTGGTGCCTCTCTCCAACTCCTCCAATAACTCATAGTATCATTACTACTCCCTCTGATCCATATTACTTGCCACTAACATAGATGTATCTAGACACATCTTAGTTCTAGATACATCCATATTAGAGGCATGTAATATGGATCGGAGGAAGTACTATTTTTCAAATAAAAGTACAAAGTACCTGTAGTTGTTGCTCCGCAATTGTTCTGTAGTTAACTATATCATCTATATCACAATCTTTGTCCAGACTTTCCAGCTTTTGTAGAATGTCATTACTTACAGGCTGAAAATGGCAAGCTTGAACAAGTAAGTTCGTGGAAAGCATTGTATAATCATACATCCTGCGCTATTATTTTATCTAACTGGTGCTATGTAGCCTGTGTGACCAAAACAACTGGATGGACATATATACATATTTAACGGGATCTAGTCAAACAAATATGACCGGGAATGGTAGGTACACCATCGTACAATAAAAATGTTTATGTGATATATCATCGTTTTCCTTCGTAAGTTGATTTCGTTACACAAAAATGATACAGAACGTCAGTCCGGCGTGCACATGATTTATACAAAGTTGGAATCAGATGTTTGCTCCAACTAACAAAACATGTCCATTTAGGACAATAATGTTCTTCATACAGAATGTTCATACAGTTCCGCAATAGGTACTTCTAAATAGTTAACACGATCCTTAAGGAAAGTACTCCCTCAGATCCATAACAAGTGTCGGGGTTTTAGTTCAAATTAGCTTAAATTTTAACTAAAACCTCGAAACTTATTATGGATCGGAGGGAGTAGTATTAATGTTGGTACGTATATCCATTTGGCCTATCACACACACACAATACAAAACATGCAGAAAATGCATGTTATCACCAATTTCGGCTGACATAGTACTGATGTTGGTGTGTATTATATGCATTCGGTCTATACAGATAATAGAAAACAAAGCAGTAAATACATCTTATGACCAATTTTGTCTGACATAATGACAAAGTGTAGTATAGACCCCTTCCTCCTGCCCTATTGGCTTTCCTTTTTTTATTGGTAACAACCATCTGTTCATGTGTGCGTCAGAAACACTAAAAAAATTATGAGGAAATGCATGCCATACTGAGAAAATCACACCACCTGTCCTTTCTGCAATAGCTCCAATTTCGTTCGGTACAGATTGACATATTTCCGACGGTTTCCCCTGTTAACCATACCAGACAGACATACATAAAGCATTTGAAACTAATATATGCACACACTAATCAAGAAAATGATAGATTTAAAAATGTTGTATGAGCAAAAGATGGAAAATTGGTCAACATCACTTAAACTAAGATCGTTAAACTGCACATGTCAATGCAACATGTTAACACACAAAAAAGAGTACAAAAACATAACTACATAGTCATAAATCATTAAACTAGAAGTGTTTAAGCAACAAAGCCATATTCTGCTTTTCAATTAAAGAACAAGAGTGGCAGTTGTTAGGTTAGAACAAAAAACCTAAGTCAGTGATTGCTAGTATCCTACAGTACAGAAAATGCTGACTTTCTGATACTATTTGTCAGCAGATAGGCTCCATGCATTGTTTAGGTGTGAAGCTCTGAGCTCCCTAAAGCTTGTTTAAAATGAAAACAGCAACGTAGAGTATATATTTATGAAATACTTTACTGAATTTGCTACCATTGGCAAACCTAAACTTGATATAAAAAGGATAAGGGCCAACTCATCAGGTTCCTTGCCCTCAGAAACAAATTTCAAGCAACCTTCAAATCTACCCTCTGTAAGCGATTACGAAAGCCTACATACTTACACTTGTTTCAAATATATGGATATCATTCTGTCTAGCAATAATTGGGACCCACTCAACTACAGTTTCTCTTTGCACACCTTGCCGATCAAGTTGAACAGAGAAGAGTTAATAAGAAACTCACAGTCGCTGTCCCAAGAACCTCCAAGAAGTTTTCTCCAATTTTCTGCGAACATCTGCTATAATAGATTCCAGGGCATACTGCCACCACCTTTTTTGCCAACCTTTATGGCTCTTAGATAAAAAGCTCTCAGGCGGACGGTAACGTCCATATCTGTGAAATAGTGGCAATAAGCATTAAAGGTAGTGGTGACTTTATTGTTACATTACGTTATCCTGTCAGCAAATGCTCAAGTAATCTTTTGTTCATACTTAGCAAATCCCTGAACCAGTGAAACCAAAGATCTCATAGTGTTCAAGCACAGGTCATGATGCTAGAAGATTTACAACAGCATTATTCCATCAACGCAGAAAAGAGGAATATTGTGCATTAAGGTTTACATTTAGGTCAGAATAAGATTTTGACAAAAAAGAGCAAATAATTAATCCAATGGAGTATGAACAAATACATGGAAATGGAACCTATAATAGATGTCAGTAATCAGAAACTAGTTTTTGGTCATGTAAATTAGAGCAGCATACTTTTTCCGCAGAGCACAGATGGTGAAGTAATCACAAAGATTCAAAATTTGCTGAAGCTGGATTTCATCAATTGATAGAACCTACAGAGAAAATGAAAATGTAAGGATAAATCAACCCTGAAGTGATCAACACATCTACATTGTGTTAATAATAATGAAAAAGAACGAACCAATGCAGTTAGTTCTGCAGTCATGTCATACTGAGGCGCACCGTCACGCTTTCCAGAGTTGTTGGCCTGTGATAAAGATGAAATTCCATAGGACAAGCTGCTCAGCATTCAGTGAAAAAATTGGCGGATTTAAAGGTAACCAGAAAGCTTTTGACAGCCTTTTTGCCAAATAAAGATGCCTCATAATACCATCATTGATGAAAATATGTGCAAAGAAGAGATGCACTTACAAGCACAGACACGGTCACACAAAATGGATTTATAAGATAATCATCTCTTGGGTGGGCCAACCCAAGACTGGAATTAGAATGAGCTTCAGTAAGAGCACCAACATCATATAGATCATGCTGTTCTTCTAACTGATGACAGTAAATGCCAACATTCGATATATTTATTTTCTTGTTTACTTCATCTTGTCTGGACCTAGCCATCAATGACCTAAAGCACAAGAAAAAAAAATACACATTCACCATCCAATGTTTGAAATTCTCAGCTATCGACAAACCTAACAAATAATAAAGATAAACAGTAACATTTACAGGCATATTGGCCCATAGATAGCCAGCCATTAACATGTTTTTATTTGGAAAAAGTGTAGACGACATTTTTTACAACGAAATGACAAGTCTTGATGATTTTCACGGTATATTGCATAGCAGCTATACCGATGCATGAGAATGACCGGAGGGTTAGATGATTAACTCGAGTTGGTGGCTACCCCGCAACCCGGGTTCGAATCTCATGTGACGCGGATTTGCGGCTCATTTAGCTTCTTCTATAAGAATATGCCCTGGGTGCTAGTGTCCATGGGTCTCCTTTTTTGTTTTAGCTACACCAATGCATATAGCCAAAATACTAAAGTGTGTTACTGTAAACTTTTAGGCCACCACAGGAAACTGAAGTTAAATTTCTAGTGAAATTTTGGATTCCTTCAAGACCCGTAGCTCATAAGTCGACTTAGTTATGTAGAATCACTCTCTCAAAATATGCTCCAGCTCCCACTGGTTTTTAACATTTTAAGTAACTTCAGTCACTTGAAGCATTTTCGTTGCTATTAAGAAAACATCTCAGTTTATATGCAAAACTTTGTCCTAATCTTCAGTACCACAACAGTTGTATACAAAAAAGATTAGACTTAACTAGCAAAGTGAAGCTTTTTTCTTGGTTTAAATAGAAAAACAAATGATCAGGCGCACTCACATGGCAAAGCTTTGCTTCTGCGTATCTGTTTGTATTGACAGACTGCTGAATTCCAAACCAAATATGAAGCCCCCCTGATAATGATATATTACCCAGAAAAACATGTATAGCTGAGAATACTAGACATAACAACAGGAAAAACATGAAGACAGCACTGAAGATCAGAATTGAAGAGGTGATACATGCGTAAAATGCACTTGAAAAGCAACGAGTTTTCTACTACTCCCTCCGTTTGGTAATATAAGACGATTAAGTAGGCTAGACTAGCTAGCTAAAATGTCTTACATTTATAAACAGAGGGAGTAGTATTTATCTGTGGCACAACCATTGATGTTTCGGATAACAAAGAGCATTTAGGAAGTTTCTATAGAATATCGACCTGTGGATATTCCAAGAGTTTTATTAACAATATGCCAGACTGTATGTATGTAGATATGTAACTAAGTTCAGACTAGGCACAACAGGTACCAGTTGACCTTTATGCTTTACAAATTAAAAACAGCAGGAACGTCTCCTGCAAACATACCACTGGGTTATACTATTCAAACTCTAACAGTAGAGCATTACATGATAGAAGAAGAAATCGAGTGGTATAACTCCCAAAAATACATAAAAGCGGAAGAAGAAAAAAAAGAGAATTTAATGGTCACGATGTAGGAGCCACATGGATGAGTATTTTGGAAATGGCCTCTTTATAGATTTAGAAATAACACAACAAATAATCCACCTAAGTCCCTCTAAATCTGATCAATACAAGTTAAACCCAACCGTCCCCATGATAACAAAAATGGGTTTGTAATTGATGTTTTCCCAGTAATTAGTAGCTTCAAATACTTCCTAACTTTTTCCATCTGGCAACAAAAGCATAATTCCATGTGACTAAAATAAAAATTGTACACGTCACTCAATCCACAGAAAAGGAATGTACGACATAAACATGAATACCTGATCTTTGTGGGATTCAGCATATATGATGTGAACATTTCGTATGGAAACTTGGATGTTGTCCAGTATCTGCCAATAAGAGTCCAACAAGTGCAGCAAAAATTACCAGTGTTTCAGCATATCAATGTTTTAATTGTTCAAACAATAAAACCATAATTTGATTACCTTTGCTGACATGTAAGATAGAAGTGATTGTCCCGTTTGGTTATCTAGAAGTCAAGAGAATCAGGATTTTCAGCATCCCATTTGCAAAAATTATACTAACAATGTGAAAAATATAAGTAAATAAGTGTGGTATGAATTGGTAATAGTTAATTCATCAGTGGAATCCTAGAGATATACTGATGTGATTTCGTAGATATAACATGTCCTCGGAAACTCCGTTTTCGCATCTTTGTGAAACTGATCTCATATTCAGTATTTAGTATATATGTAAATGTACATTGCAGATTTTCTTTTCATAATACATGCTAATGTACATGCAAAAAAAAAGTAAACGAAAACTGTAAGGAAAAGAAACCTGAAGTTACCACTAGCAGTCTAGCACATACAGCTGAAGTTAGCACGGTGACAGGTGAAGTGAATTGCAGTGACAAACTGATCTACGTGATTTGCAGAAGATGACGAAGAGCAGAGGAATCACGACAAACCTGTGACTCTTCTGGAAAATTTAGCAAGCTCTATGGCATTAAGTTTAGCCAATTTCCCCGCCAGTTCCCTCTTATCAAGAGACTCGGATCCCCACTGGTAAAGAAACAGAGCATTCACCGAGTCAGAACACCATCGACACGCTAACTAACCAATGTACGCACGACCAGATAAAACAGTGGCATGCCTCGGAATCCTCCCGTGGACACGCACACACAAACACATCCTCGATGACGATAATGATAGGGTCCCACCCGAGTTTCTTCCACGGAATCTTTATGCTTAGCTTCCCAATCCGTCCTGCGGGAACGGCGGAACATGAACAGCTTAGAATTTACACCTGCACATGCTTTCATCTACAGACGAGCGAAATAGCAGAAGTACTGTTGACAGCATCCGGCCAGACAGTCGAAGTGGGGTGACAGATCGTACCGGTCTTGAGCGCGAATGGCAGCTGCAGGTAGTCGAAGGCTTCCAGAATGAGCTCTACGTTTTCCAGCAGGATTTCCTCTGCAGAAAATGAAGCCGTCAGGTCAGACGCTTAGCCATCATCATCATCAGAGTTCAGAGAGACGGCCCAATCCGGAGCTAAGCCGCATGAGTGGTACTAATTCTAAGCGGGAGCAACTCGTACGTGTATCAGTACGAATGACCGACGCAAAGCATGAACAAGCATAATAATAATAATTATTATTATTAATAATAATAATTATTATTATTAAATCGACACGAACTGTGCAGAGAAAAGTTCCCGGTACGACGACCAAGCGCAATGCCAGCCACGCGTTAATCAGAACTCGAACATCCGGGGAACTAGACGCGGTCGTGGAATTAACCGACGAACGAATTTGCTGCCGCGGCGGCCGCGGGGCCACGAAGTAGAGAACAACGGGGATCAGGACACCCGCTGGCTGGCTCGCGGGTGATTGGGGCAAACCAAGCAGTGGGACGCGGGTGTGCTCTTGGGAGGCGGGGGATCGAGGACGAACCGTTCCAGATGCCGATCTTGAGCTGCTCCTTCTGGATGCCCTTGACGTAGCGGCCGAGCAGGCCGGCGAGCACCTGGCTCACCACCCCCTCGAACATGGCGGCGGGGGAGGGTGAGGGTGGAGTAGCCCTAGTGGACCAGCGCTCCCATGGCGTGGTGGAGGCGCGGGGTGGAGTGGAGGCGAGGCCGCGGGGTGGAGGGGAGGGGAGGAGGTCGAGTTGGGTTTGGGAGTTCCGTTTGCTTGGAGGAGGAGGAGGAGGCGGAGGCGGAGGGAGGCGACGGCGATTCGATTCGTGTTGCTGATGTTCGGGGCATTCGGGCTCCAGCCGGCCGCTCCCCCGGTGCGTGGCTGCCTGCGTGGAGCCGTGCGATGCACGCAAATCGGCACCGTATTTCTGTACGGCCGTATCCGTACTTTGGATACTTGGTATTACGATGACGAACTAGCATGTCAGTATCCTATATCCTATATATAACTAAGAAGTCTATCCCCACTAAAATATTTCTTTTGACATGCAGCTATGCCACCTCAGCAGTCCCACCACATCACCTAATTCTGTGTCCACGTTGTCCCATGGAGCTCCCACCATTTGCATGAAGTCGTGCTACCCATGTCGATCAATTCTTTTACAGCATACGAACGAGAACTTTTCGTCGCCTCTCTGCATCCCCATCTTTCCACCTTCCATAACCACCTTGGATCGAGTCTCCTCGCCTCCAACTCCACCCAACCCTCTACGTCCTGCCTTTTTCTCTTCCCCTTCCTTTACCCAATCTCTACTTAACCTGTTCATCTTTACCACCGAGGGTTCGTTTCCATAGACCTATAGTGTATGGCTCCCGGAAAATACATCTACTGTTGATTACGGAATCCTCTAGCTATTTGTTCCCATGAGCTAGCAGCTAGCCTCGAGGAGTCAACAGATGAATAGCCCAGTCAGAAACCAAAGCTTAATTTGTTGTTCTTCTCGGCAGATCCGCGGTTTCTCTTATCAAATCTGCTCATCCGTCGCCGACATCGTCATGACCATGGTCATGAGCTGCGGACTGACCTGACATTGTTCTCCTTGATCTACTCTTAAATATTATGAAGTTGGAGAGAGGTCTCTGCAAGAACACACGGGAATTAGTGGGAGAGCAGATGACACATGCATTACTGCAGGAGGCCACTGGCATAACCTGCCTACCATAAGAAGATCCCCTCAATATATTTTGGATTTCCTTACCTGCCGGTGATTTTTTTTTTGAGTATTAAAAAGTTTCAATTAATCAAGAGACATAATTCGGTTACAATCCAGAGCATAGGCATTGGTAACACGTTCTGGGAAGAGCAAATCACCTGCCGGTGATTTTATTCATGTCCAGGTTCCTCCTGTTGCCATGCCTTTTTTACCGTCTATGTATTACTTGGTGCATCTTTCAGGATCTCTTTCAACGATCTATGCTTGATTCGTTCTTTTGCTACAGTTGAATATTTTTGAATGGTGTCCACTGATATTCGATCTTTAGCAATAGTCTGAAAAGAAAACTTCTTGCAGGAAGGAAAAAATTGTTTTCAGGAGTGGGGAGAATTACACATGAAGAAACATGGCACTGATAACGAGTTCTGGATTTTCACTCTTGCGTATTGCAATTCATATGAGAGCCCGTGTTTGGACTGTTCCAATTGGCCAGTCCAGTCCAATGTTCAATATTTACTACTACTACACATTAGTATCTCACCCGAATGGTCAGACTAGAAAGATTTGTTTTCACTATTGGGGATAATTACACTGGAAAACCAGCGACGCGAGTTTGACCATGGCGATGGCCAATCATCGGCTTCTTATTCTGGGTCGCTCTTGCGCTGGACATGCAACAGTTTGACTGTACCCATGAGCTTCTGTAGCAGCAGTACAAGCTAGGAATTCACCGGTTCAACATTTCTAACATGCGTGTCCAAGTATCCGGTTTATCTGTATAATTCATTGCGTTAATCATCAGTCTTCCTCTTAGTCAGAATGTCACATGAAAAGCAGTCCCTACCATACAAAATGGCTTTGTACTGATGTGATCTCTGAAATCTGAAAAGAAGGTTTCGAAATATGCTTCCAGTTGCCGATTCTCAAGGAATATTTCTGATTGTGTAGTTGCTCATTTGCCAGAATGTGTTCACTTTATATATACATCTAATTATGTAAAATGATGAAGCAGATTCAAACTTATTTAGGGGTTATTTTTCATGTTGTAAGGTTCAAAACATTTTCTTGGGATAGTTGCATTACATAGAAAATTACGTTGAGCTATTATCTCTTGGTTGGATGTATTTTTGATGAAATCATTGATATTCCTAGATGGAAAATGGTAAGATTATTGTTGCAACAAACACTATGGTTCATAAGGTTATTTTACATGATCCACTATTTCTATTTTACTTGGTTCTCAACACATATCTTAAATACCTATATATTTTGTAACAAAAATTCTGCAGCAACGCGCGGAGAATCATCTAGTTTGACAAAGGACGTGTCTAGCGGGCGGCTGCGTGCCCGATAGACAGGTCGAGCGCACGCAGAAAACGACAAAAAAAATACGCGAGAAGGAAAAGTAAAACCTCATCCGCTTGCCTCCACTCCCTTCGCCGGCGGACCAGCCCAGCTCACGCGCCCCGGCTCCCTGCGCCGGCTGACCAACCCAACGCGAGGTCCGTCCCTACCTAGAAAACCAGCACCACGTTTCCCCTTCCGATTCACCGCCACACAGGTTCCCGGCGGCCGCCAGAGCAGGGCAAGGACGCGGCATAGTCGGTCGAGCCGGAGCGGGGCGTGCGCAGGGGCTTCGTTGCCAAGCAGGGAAGGCCGCGGCACGGCGGTGGAGCAGAGGACCTCGCGGCGGCGGTGGGCAAGCTGGGCAGGGCGCGCGCGGCCGCTGATGGAGGGACTACTGATGTGACCTTTCATTGATGGAGGCGAGGCAGTGCAATAGCCTCGAGAAGATGGCAAGATGTACGGTGGAAAAGAGTAGTCACTCCATCTCGCGAGATCCACCGTGTAGCTTGCTGATCCATGAAAAGAAAGAAAATGAAAAGGAGATTTTTTTGGGGCTGGAGGCCGGTGCATTGCCGCTGCACAGTTGCGGCCCTATTCTGAATTCAGAAAACCAGGAGTGTCTTGGTAGATGAATATGCTCTGACTTCACTGGTTCAGTTAGGCTACATCTTTTTAGAGATTGTGTGTTTAGTGGATGGGGTTAACATGGCTGCATAAAGCTACTAACGAGCTTGATACTTCCATTTCCTACTAGTTGCAGCCTCTTTAGGGGCGATGCTCCGACCACATGCTCAACATCAACGCCGGAGGCTCGAGGAGGAGGAGACTGGAGGTCGATGGCATGCACTTGTGAAAGCACATTTTGTAACAACACTGCAACTTTGGATCCTACAAAACAATTTTGGTGTTTAACATAGCAAGTTTGAAACCAGAAAGAGCAACTTTAGTGCCTAGCAAAGCTACGTTCATGCCTGGTGGCGCAATTTTGTTGTCCCGCAGAGCAACTTTGGTGCCGAAATGAATAACTTTGGTACGAGACGAAGCAACTTTGGTGTCGGAAGGAACAACTTTCGTACCAGACGGAGCAACTTTGGTGCCTAGCAGCGCAATTTTAGTGCCCGACTGAACAACATTGGTGTCTGATAAAGCTACATTCATACCTGGTGGCGCAACTTTGGTACTGGCGGTGCAATTTTGGTGTCCAGCAGAGCAACTTTTATGCCTGAGAAAGCTACGTTCGTGTCTGGAAGCGCAATTTTGGTGTCCCACATAGCAAATTTGGTACTCGTCGGAGCAATTTTGGTGTCTGACGATGCAATTTTGGTGTTCGACGGAGAAGTTCTGTCTGACAAAGCTACGTTCGTGTCAGGCAGCGCAACTTTGGTGTCCGAAAGAGCAATTTTGATGCCGAAATGACAACTTTGGTACCCGACGGAGCAACTTTGGTGGCTAGCAGTGCAATTTTTCGTGTCCGATTGACCAACTTTGATACACTGATACACGATAGAGCAACTTTAGAACCCGACGGGGCAACTTTGGTGCTCAGCGGCGCAATTTTGGGGTCCAACATAGCAATTTTGTGCCTGACAAAGCTATGTTTGTGGCAGGGTAATTTGGTCTCCGACTGCCCAACTTTTGTGCCCACCGACGCAATTTTGGTGTACGGTAGAGCAACTTTGTGCCTGACAAAGCTACATTTGTGTCTGCCATGGTAATTTGGTGCCGGACAGAGCAACTTTTGTACCCGTTGGATCAACTTTTGCACCCGTTGGAGCAACTTTAGTGCCATGGTAATTTGTGTCTGCCATGGTAATATTCGATAGGAGGCCGGCGGCGAGCATGGTTGGCTGGGGCGGCCCGTGTAGCCGGCGGAGGCGCGCGTCTATATGGGAGGTCGTCGGCGAGCATGGTTGGCCGGGACGGCTGATACGTCTCCGACGTATCGATAATTTCTTATGTTCCATGCCACATTATTGATGATATCTACATGTTTTATGCACACTTTATGTCATATTCGTGCATTTTCTGGAACTAACCTATTAACAAGATGCCGAAGTGCCAGTTGCTGTTTTCTGCTGTTTTTGCTTTCAGAAATCCTAGTAAGGAAATATTTTCGGAATTGGACGAAATCAACGCCCAGGGTCCTATTTTGCCACGAAGCTTCCAGAAGACCGAAGAGTTAACGAAGTGGGGCCACGAGGTAGCCAGGAGGGCAGGCGGCGCGGCCCCACCCTTGGCCGCGCCGCCCTATCTCCTGGGCCCCTCGCGTCGCCCCCTGACCTACCCTTCCGCCTACTTAAAGCCTTCGTCGCGAAACCCCCAGTACCGAGAGCCACGATACGGAAAACCTTCCAGAGACGCCGCCGCCGCCAATCTCATCTCGGGGGATTCAGGAGATCGCCTCCGGCACCCTGCCGGAGAGGGGAATCATCTCCCGGAGGACTCTACGCCGCCATGGTCGCCTCTGGAGTGATGTGTGAGTAGTCTACCCCTGGACTATGGGTCCATAGTAGTAGCTAGATGGTTGTCTTCTCCTCATTGTGCTTAATTGTCGGGTCTTGTGAGCTGCCGAACATGATCAAGATCATCTATCTGTAATTCTATATGTTGTGTTTGTTGGGATCCGATGAATAGAGAATACCATGTTATGTTGATTATCAATTTATATCTATGTGTTGTTTATGATCTTGCATGCTCTCCATTATTAGTAGAGGCTCTGGCCAAGTTTTTACTCTTAACTCCAAGAGGGGGTATTTATGCTCGATAGTGGGTTCATGTCTCCGTGAATCTGGGAAAGTGACAGAAATCTCTAAGATTATGGATGTGCTGTTGCCACTAGGGATAAAACATTGATGCTATGTCCGAGGATGTAGTTATTGATTACATTACGCGCAATACTTAATGCAATTGTCTGTTGTTAGCAACTTAATACTGGAGGGGGTTCGGATGATAACCTGAAGGTGGACTTTTTAGGCATAGATGCATGCTGGATAGCGGTCTATGTACTTTGTCGTAATGCCCAATTAAATCTCACTATACTCATCATAATATGTATGTGCATGGTCATGCCCTCTTTATTTGTCAATTGCCCAACTGTAATTTGTTCACCCAACATGCTGTTTATCTTATGGGAGAGACACCTCTAGTGAACTGTGGACCCCGGTCCAATTCTCTATACTGAAATACAATCTACTGCAATACTGTTCTACTGTTTTCTGCAAACAATCATCATCCACACTATACATCTAATCCTTTGTTACAGCAAGCCGGTGAGATTGACAACCTCACTGTTTCGTTGGGGAAAAGTACTTGGTTTGTGTTGTGCAGGTTCCACGTTGGCGTCGGAATCCCTGGTGTTGCGCTGCACTACATCTCGCCGCCATCAACCTTCAACGTGCTTCTTGGCTCCTACTGGTTCGATAAACCTTGGTTTCATACTGAGGGAAAACTTGCCGCTGTACGCATCACACCTTCCTCTTGGGGTTCCCAACGAACGCGTGCTGTACGCTTATCAAGCTCTTTTTCTGGCGTCGTTGCCGGGGAGATCAAGACACGCTAAAAGGGGAGTCTCCACATCCCAATCTCTTTACTTTGTTTTTGTTTTGCTTAGTTTTATTTACTACTTTGTTTGCTGCACTAAATTAAAATACAAAAAAAATTAGTTGCTACTTTTACTTTATTTGCTATCTTGTTTGCTATATCAAAAACACAAAAAAAAAAATAGTTACTTGCATTTACTTTATCTAGTTTATTTTATTTGCTACTGCTAAAATGGGTACTCCTGAAAATACTAAGTTATGTGACTTCACAACCACAAATAATAATGATTTCTTATGCACACCTATTGCTCCACCTGCTACTACAGCAGAATTCTTTGAAATTAAACCTGCTTTACTAAATCTTGTTATGCGAGAGCAATTTTCTGGTGTTAGTTCTGATGATGCTGCTGCCCATCTCAATAATTTTGTTGAACTTTGTGAAATGCAAAAGTATAAAGATGTAGATGGTGACATTATAAAATTAAAATTGTTCCCTTTCTCATTAAGAGGAAGAGCTAAAGATTGGTTGCTATCTCTACCTAAGAATAGTATTGATTCATGGACTAAATGCAAGGATGCTTTTATTGGTAGATATTATCCCCCTGCTAAAATTATATCTTTGAGGAGTAGCATAATGAATTTTAAACAATTGGATACTGAGCATGTTGCACAAGCATGGGAAAGAATGAAATCTTTGGTTAAAAATTGCCCAACCCATGGACTGACTACTTGGATGATCATCCAAACCTTTTATGCAGGACTGATTTTTTCTTCGCGGAA
This sequence comes from Lolium perenne, assembly GCF_019359855.2. Lineage (NCBI taxonomy): Eukaryota > Viridiplantae > Streptophyta > Magnoliopsida > Poales > Poaceae > Lolium > Lolium perenne. Next base: position 211,128,027 of record NC_067250.2, on the reverse strand, counting down.
CCTATTGGATTCAGCTGCTGGAGGTACCTTTATGTCCATCACTCTTGGTGAAGCAACAAAGCTTCTTGATAATATGATGATCAATTACTCTGAATGGCACACGGAAAGAGCTCCACAAGGTAAGAAGGTAAATTCTGTCGAAGAAACCTCTTCCTTGAGTGATAAGATTGATGCTATTATGTCTATGCTTGTGAATGATAGGACAAATGTTGATTCTAATAATGTTCCGTTAGCTTCATTGGTTGCACAAGAAGAACATGTTGATGTAAACTTCATTAAAAATAATAATTTCAACAACAATGCTGACCGGAATAATTCTAGTAACAACTATAGGCCATATCCTTATAATAATGGCAACGGCTATGGTAATTCTTATGGGAATTCTTACAACAATAATAGGAACACACCCCCTGGACTTGAAGCTATGCTTAAAGAATTTATTAGTACACAAACTGCTTTTAACAAATCTGTTGAAGAAAAGCTTGGGAAAATTGATATACTTGCTTCTAAAGTCGATAGTCTTGCTGCTGATGTTGATCTTTTGAAATCGAAAGTTATGCCTAATGAAAATCATCATAATAAAATTGCTACTACAGCAAATGCCATCCAAGTTAGAATTAATGAGAATACAAGATTGATGGCCGAATTGCGTGCTAGGTGGGAAAGAGAAGAAAATGAAAAAGAAGATAATATAGCTAAAGTTTGGACTATTACCACCACTAGTAATGCTAATGCTACACATGTTGCTGCACCTCCTACTATTAATGGTAAAATAATTGGTGTTGGCAATGTTTCCACTTCTAATGCAAAGCGCGAAAAACTGCCTGAAACTGCTGAAACTGCTTGTGATAAAGCTGCTGAAATTTTTTCCAACATTGGGGATGATGATCCCATTGCTTTAGATTATAATGGTTTGAATTTTGATGATTGCCACATCTCTGAAGTTATAAAGTTCTTACAAAAACTTGCTAAGAGTCCTAATGCTAGTGCTATAAACTTGGCTTTCACAAAACATATTACAAATGCTCTCATAAAAGCTAGAGAAGAGAAATTAGAACGCGAAGCTTCTATTCCTAGAAAGCTAGAGGATGGTTGGGAGCCCATCATTAAGATTAAGGTCAATGATTTTGATTGTAATGCTTTATGTAATCTTGGTGCAAGTATTTCTGTTATGCCTAAGAAAATCTATAATATGCTTGACTTGCCACCATTGAAAAATTGTTATTTGGATGTTAATCTTGCTGATCATTCTACAAAGAAACCTTTGGGGAAAGTTGATAATGTTCGCATTACCGTTAACAATAACCTTGTTCCCGTTGATTTTGTTGTCTTGGATATTGAATGCAATGCATCTTGTCCCATCATATTAGGAAGACCTTTTCTTCGAACTGTTGGTGCCATCATTGATATGAAGGAAGGTAATATTAAATATCAATTTCCTCTCAAGAAAGGTATGGAACACTTCCCTAGAAAGAAAATGAAGTTACCTTATGATTCTATTATTAGAACAAATTATGATGTTGACACTTCGTCTCTTGATAATACTTGATACACACTTTCTGCACCTAGCTGAAAGGCGTTAAAGAAAAGCGCTTATGGGAGACAACCCATGTTTTTACTACAGTACTTTGTTTTATATTTGTGTCTTGGAAGTTGTTTACTACTGTAGCAACCTCTCCTTATCTTATTTTAGTGTTTTGTTGTGCCAAGTAAAGTCGTTGATAGTAAGGTTCATACTAGATTTGGATTACTGCGCAGTTTCAGATTTCTTTGCTGTCACGAATCTGGGTAAAATTCTCTGTAGGTAACTCAGAAAATTATGCCAATTTACGTGAGTGATCCTCAGATATGTACGCAACTTTCATTCAATTTGAGCATTTTCATTTGAGCAAGTATGGTGCCTCAATAAAATTCATCATTATGAACTGTTCTGTTTTTGACAGATTCTGCCTTTTATTTCGCATTGCCTGTTTTGATATGTTCGATGGATATTTCGATTCCATTGACTTTCATTAGCTTTGTGCAATGTCCAGAAGTGTTAAGAATGACTTATGTCACCTCTGAACATGTATATTTTGATTGTGCACTAACTCTCTAATGAGTTGTTTTGAGTTTGGTGTGGAGAAAGTTTTCAAGGATCAAGAGAGGGAGATGATACAACATGATCAAGGAGAGTGAAAGCTCTAAGCTTGGGGATGCCCCGGTGGTTCACCCCTGCATATATCAAGAAGACTCAAGCGTCTAAGCTTGGGGATGCCCAAGGCATCCCCTTCTTCATCGACAACATTATCAGGCTCCTCCCCTGAAACTATATTTTTATTCCATCACATCTTATGTGCTTTGCTTGGAGCGTCGGTTTGTTTTTGTTTTTGTTTTGTTTGAATAAAATGGATCCTAGCATTCTTTGTGTGGGAGAGAGACATGCTCCGCTGTTGCATATGGACAAGTATGTCCTTAGGCTCTACTCATAGTATTCATGGCGAAGTTTCTTCTTCGTTAAATTGTTATATGGTTGGAATTGGAAAATGATACATGTAGTAATTGCTAAAATGTCTTGGATAATGTGATACTTGGCAATTGTTGTGCTCATGTTTAAGCTCTTGCATCATATACTTTGCACCCATTAATGAAGAAATACATAGAGCATGCTAAAATTTGGTTTGCATATTTGGTCTCTCTAAGGTCTAGATAATTTCTAGTATTGAGTTTGAACAACAAGGAAGACGGTGTAGAGTCTTATAATGTTTACAATATGTCTTTTATGTGAGTTTTGCTGCACCGCTTCATCCTTGTGTTTGTTTCAAATAGCCTTGCTAGCCTAAACCTTGTATCGAGAGGGAATACTTCTCATGCATCAAAATTACTTGTGCCAACCATTATGCCATTTGTGTCCACCATACCTACCTACTACATGGTATTTCTCCGTCATTCCAAAGTAAATTGCTTGAGTGCTACCTTTAAAATTTCTATTCCTCTACCTTTACAATATATAGCTCATGGGACAAATAGCCTAAAAACTATTGTGGTATTGAATATGTACTTATGCACTTTATCTCTTATTAAGTTGCTTGTTGTGCGATAACCATGTTCCTGGGGACGCCATCAACTACTCTTTGTTGAATATCATGTGAGTTGCTATGCATATTCGTCTTGTCTGAAGTAAGGGAGATTTACCACCTTTATGGTTAGAGCGTGCATATTGTTAGAGAAGAACATTGGGCCGCTAACTAAAGCCATGATCCATGGTGGAAGTTTCAGTTTTGGACATATATCCTCAATCTCATATGAGAAAATTAATTGTTGCTACATGCTTATGCATAAAAGAGGAGTCCATTATCTGTTGTCTATGTTGTCCCGGTATGGATGTCTAAGTTGAGAATAATCAATAGCGAGAAATCCGATGCGAGCTTTCTCCTTAGACCTTTGTACAGGCGGCATAGAGGTACCCCTTTGTGACACTTGGTTAAAACATGTGCATTGCGATAATCCCGGTAATCCAAGCTAATTAGGACAAGGTGCGGGCACTATTAGTATACTATGCATGAGGCTTGCAACTTGTAAGATATAATTTTTAGAATTAGAAGAACTTTCTCTCTTGGACGAGATGATACATGACACATATGCTTTATTACTACCGTTGACAAAATTGTTTCTTGTTTTCAAAGTCAAAGCTCTAGCACAAATATAGCAATCGATGCTTTCCTCTTTAAAGGACCATTCTTTTACTTTTATTGTTGAGTCAGTTCACCTATTTCTCTCCACCTCAAGAAGCAAACACTTGTGTGAACTGTGCATTGATTCCTACATACTTGCATATTGCACTTGTTATATTACTTTACATTGACAATATCCATGAGATATACATGTTATAAGTTGAAAGCAACCGCTGAAACTTCATCTTCCTTTGTGTTGCTTCAATACCTTTACTTTGAATTATTGCTTTATGAGTTAACTCTTATGCAAGACTTATTGATGCTTGTCTTGAAGTACTATTCATGAAAAGTCTTTGCTATATGATTCAGTTGTTTACTCATGTCATTTACATTATTTTGATCGCTGCATTCACTACATATGCTTACAAATAGTATGATCAAGGTTATGATGGCATGTCACTCCAGAAATTATCTTTGTTTATCGTTTACCTGCTCGGGACGAGCAGGAACTAAGCTTGGGGATGCTGATACGTCTCCGACGTATCGATAATTTCTTATGTTCCATGCCACATTATTGATGATATCTACATGTTTTATGCACACTTTATGTCATATTCGTGCATTTTCTGGAACTAACCTATTAACAAGATGCCGAAGTGCCAGTTGCTATTTTCTGCTGTTTTTTGTTTCAGAAATCCTAGTAAGGAAATATTCTCAGAATTTGACGAAATCAATGCCCAGGGTCCTATTTTGCCACGAAGCTTCCAGAAGACCGAAGAGTTAACGAAGTGGGGCCACGAGGTGGCCAGGAGGGCAGGCGGCGCGGCCCCACCCTTGGCCGCGCCGCCCTGTCTCCTGGGCCCCTCGCGTCGCCCCCTGACCTACCCTTCCGCCTACTTAAAGCCTTCATCGCGAAACCCCCAGTACCGAGAGCCACGATACGGAAAACCTTCCAGAGACGCCGCCGCCGCCAATCCCATCTCGGGGGATTCAGGAGATCGCCTCCGGCACCTTGCCGGAGAGGGGAATCATCTCCCGGAGGACTCTACGCCGCCATGGTCGCCTCCGGAGTGATGTGTGAGTAGTCTACCCCTGGACTATGGGTCCATAGCAGTAGCTAGATTGTTGTCTTCTCCTCATTGTGCTTAATTGTCGGGTCTTGTGAGCTGCCGAACATGATCAAGATCATCTATCTGTAATTCTATATGTTGTGTTTGTTGGGATCCGATGAATAGAGAATACCATGTTATGTTGATTATCAAATTATATCTATGTGTTGTTTATGATCTTGCATGCTCTCCGTTATTAGTAGAGGCTCTGGCCAAGTTTTTACTCTTAACTCCAAGAGAGGGTATTTATGCTCGATAGTGGGTTCATGTCTCCGTGAATCTGGGGAAGTGACAGAAATCTCTAAGATTATGGATGTGCTGTTGCCACTAGGGATAAAACATTGATGCTATGTCCGAGGATGTAGTTATTGATTACATTACGCGCAATACTTAATGCAATTGTCTGTTGTTAGCAACTTAATACTGGAGGGGGTTCGGATGATAACCTGAAGGTGGACTTTTTAGGCATAGATGCATGCTGGATAGCGGTCTATGTACTTTGTCGTAATGCCCAATTAAATCTCACTATACTCATCATAATATGTATGTGCATGGTCATGCCCTCTTTATTTGTCAATTGCCCAACTGTAATTTGTTCACCCAACATGCTGTTTATCTTATGGGAGAGACACCTCTAGTGAACTGTGGACCCCGGTCCAATTCTCTATACTGAAATACAATCTACTGCAATCTTGTTCTCTTGTTTTCTGCAAACAATCATCATCCACACTATACATCTAATCCTTTGTTACAGCAAGCCGGTGAGATTGACAACCTCACTGTTTCGTTGGGGAAAAGTACTTGGTTTGTGTTGTGCAGGTTCCACGTTGGCGTCGGAATCCCTGGTGTTGCGCCGCACTACATCTCGCCGCCATCAACCTTCAACGTGCTTCTTGGCTCCTACTGGTTCGATAAACCTTGGTTTCATACTGAGGGAAAACTTGCCGCTGTACGCATCACACCTTCCTCTTGGGGTTCCCAACGAACGCGTGCTGTACGCTTATCAACGGCACGCGTGGCCGGTAGGTAGTGCTCCTGGCCGGAGCGAGGAATGAGGCGAGGGGGCGACTTCATAGTGACGAAATCGAGTCAGATGAGCTTGTCTATTTTTTCTCGCCAAAGTAAGCGCTCGGGACGACTATTGGGCACACGTCCGCCCATAAGATTTCAGGTTTTTCATGGGACGTGTCTAGCGGGTGTCCGCGCGCCCAATAGTCGTCTCGAGCGCCCAATATTCCTCCAGCACGGGCTGGCCGCCGGACAGGTTCCGCGTCTTCCAATCCCTGAACACGGGCTCCGCGCCTAGATCCCCATCGCCGGCCTCCTCCCACCCCGCCGCTAACTTCCCCAGGAAACCTATCGATCCAGCACATGGACTCTTGTCCGGCGCGACCTCCCGCAGCGGCCACCGCCCTCCCCGCCTCGAGCTCGTGCTATAGCCCCCGGCGGCCGGAATTGGGCGAGGGGGAACGTTAACTGGATGGTTAAAGGAGATGAGATATGTGCGAGGAAGAAAGATAAAGGAGATGAGATACGTGTCCCACGTTAGAGAAAATGTTTTTGGTAATTTTCCAATAATATTGTTTTGTTGTCTAAAATGACATAATGGTTGCTAAAAATGCTTGTTTCTTGCCTGGCCTAGTTTGTTGCCTAAAAATCGCATATCAGTGTCAATTTGTTGCCTAAAATCACATAATAATTTGTTGGCTAAAAAATATCAAATTTGTTGCCTAAAATCACATAATAATTTGTTGGCTAAAAAACGTCTTGTAATTTGCTCTACCTCTATAAGGTATCAAAGTTGATCTTTTGCACATCAAAGTTGCTCTGTTAGACACCAAAATTACGCCGCCAAACACGAATATAGCTTTGTCAGGCACAAAAGTTGCTCCCTCGCACACCAAAATTGCGCCGCCGAGCACAAAAGTTGCCCCAACGAGTATCAAAGTTGCTCTGTCCGGCACCAAATTACCATGGCATACACAAATGTAGCTTTGTGAGGCACAAAGTTGCTCTACCGTACACTAAAAATGCGTCGATGGACACAAAAGTTGCTCCGACGGAAACCAAAGTTGCTCCGTCGATGTCCAAATTACCCAGACAGACACAAACGTAGAGCTTTGTCACGCACAAAGTTGCTATGTTGGACCCCAAAATTGAGTCGCTGCGCACCAAAATTGCTATGTCTGGTTCTAAAGTTTCTCTACGTGTATCAAAGTTGGTCAATCGAATACGAAAAATTGCACCGCTAGCCACCAAAGTTGCTCCGTCGGCATCAAAGTTGGTCGACTGCTTCCATAGACCTCCAAACCAACAATTGCATAAACGTACCATTATTGCACGTGCTCCTTCCGCCGATGCTAACAGGTCGAGCTAGGTTAGCCCCCGAAGATCCATATCGATTGTACCCGTGTACTCGTTGAAAGGGTATACGGTGTACCCTTGTACTCGTTGAAAGGGTATACGCTGTATGTATGTTTCGGTGTATGTACGTTTCGGTGTATGTACGTGTCGCTGTATACGTCCGATGGATTGATGTGGTGATCGTCGGTTGTCACTTTCCATTCTCACGTACCTTGATCAGTGATACGTCTCAAACGTATCTATAATTTTTATGTTTCATATTATTTTTATGACAATACCTACATGTTTTGCTCACACTTCATATCATTATTATGCATTTTCCGGAACTAACCTATTAACAAGATGTCACAGTGCCAGTTCCTATTTTTTATTGTTTTTGGTTCCAGAAAGGCTGTTCGGGCAATATTCTCGGAATTCGACGAAATAAAGACCAAACATCTTATTTCACCGGGAAGGTTCCAGAAATCCGAAGGGGAGACGAAGATGGGAGAAATACTATCTTATTTTCATGTCAGACTTTTAAATGTAATAACTATGACTTTGTTGATTTCCTTATTTTGTTGTTTGAATACTTCATAAATTGATGCAAACGCGAAAATGCATCGGTCCGCTGGAGCCACCCCTAGATTCAAATGGACGCGTGGACAAAAACGGTCTGTCCAGCGTCCACCGCACGACGCAAACGAACATTTCGGACGTCCGAAATGCGTCGCGCCGCTGAAGATGCCCTCAGAGGTGCAGTGGTGGAAGCCCGATCGGCGCTCGGGAGAACTCTAGAGCGACGCACTCCGTGGTCTGCCCGGCTCCGACTCCACGCCGTGGACTCCGGGGCAAGAGCGCGAGCCTCGCATGGGGGAGCTGGGGAACCTGGCCGGTGGTGACTAGCAGTAGCACACGACAGAGGGGAGGCTGGCGGCCGCGTGCGGCGTGCACGCTCTGGTTCCTGCCGAAAGAAAATGAAGGGCCAGGTTGAAAGTTGGAAAAGAACGTTCTTTGTCGTGTAGTGCGCCCGCTCGGCACTTCAGTTTGGCACGTGCCCGCTGGGAAGAATTTGGGTTTGACAAATGCCCATGTCATTCTCCAATTATAGTGCGACATAAAATCGGACCAATTTATAGGGAAACTGGACCGAAATACCATACACATGTTAGCTCTTTTTGCAATATCATTTTCATGTTATTTATGCGTAGGTACTTGTATATGTTTGATTCATGAACGTCAAGAAAGAAAAAAAAAAGACGCAGAACTACTTACAGCAAGTGCGCGCGCTTACCATCTTGAAATATGCTAAATTTCTTTTATGTTTTATGTTTGTCGAGTAAGCTTTATCTCCTATCATCTTTAGTTCCACTAATCTACTTGCAGATTGCAACGTAAGATGGTAATTGGAAATCAAGAGAAAGATTGTTCGTCCAATGAATATGCATATCATATTTCCGTAAAAAAAAATTGTTCCCCGTTACTTGGGTAAGATTATCTCATACCATCTTTAGTTCCACTCATATACTTGCATACATATTGCATCTTATGCTGGTGATTGGAAATCAAGAGACAAATGGTACGTCTAACAAAGATTATTATCAACTCATGTAATGATGAACACAAACATATAATGATGAATCGACTTCAAGTAGGGTCAGGATGATCGGAGAGCAACAAGGATACATAAACATTGGAGGGGGAGGTCTCATGAAGAGGGAAAGAAGGGAGAGTAAAACAACATTTATCCTAGCGAGATGTGGTTGGAGTACGAGAGTAGCGAATTGCGTCTAGAGATGGTAATTGAAAAAAAATGATCATATTGTTTCATAAGTGTGCTCATAGTAAAAAATAATTCTACATATTTATTGTTATTTTCTAGCAATGCACAGGATATCTTTGCGAAGTGGAGTGAGATAATCCAAGGAGTGAAAGATTCCTCATTATATGTTTGTGTTCATCATTAAATTTAGTGATAAGTTAGGTAACACTAATAAGTCATCAACTATGTGATACAAAATAATACACTCATGTCATAAACAGGTCAACCATATACATAGATAAATATAACGCTACAATGCATGATAATTTGTATGTTCGATCACACAAATATTGTATTTAACCGGTTAGAATTTTAGGTTGGATCAATGGCATATACGGCTAAAATGACCAGAATTGGCTAACATGGTTTAGTTGACTTATGAATATATCCACTTTCATATCCAAAATTGCTTCAAAATTCAATACCACATTTACATTATAAATAAATTTAAATATTTTTCTCACGCATTTTCAGCTAAGTTTGGATGCAGATGATTTCCACATCTCTTTTCACTTTCTCATACACAGACATGGGATATTTAAGATGACCCACTACCATTTTCACCCATAGTCTCGGCCTCGCAAACCAGCCATGATCCCATGAAAACACCTATTGTGTGTACCTCATGGCACCATCACCGTATTACTGTAAGATGCTCGTTGAGCCCCAAACTGGAGCCCATCGACACATTGGCGTCAGCCCCCACCCGAGGAGCTTTGAGAAGAACTGCATTAGCTAGTTGAATTTGCCTCCTAGCTAGATAAAGACTCTCTCCATTGTAAACTCGCTTCCCGCGCAATGACTAGGATCCACCGCTGTTTTTCAATGATCTTTTCTCCTAGGAAGAACCCATTAATGCATGCAACAATATGACACAGCATACTAATATTCATCACGGTAATTGCTAAATCAGAAACATATTAAAATATTCATCTTCTACTAACCGGAGTAGTAATATGTTTGTGTCATTGAGTTCATTGAATGGGCCTTCAAAACTAGATCTTATATTGCTATTTCCGATACTTTCTTTGTGTGGTTGCTAGATTAAGAATGAACCGTTACTAATAATAATTCATAGTTATCAGATAATTTTCTACTCCCTCCAGCCCAAATTAATACTGTGGCTCAATAATACACTTGTATTAGACATTAGTTAACAGTAAAATGGAACCACCAGGGTTCTTCCACAGCGTTCTGAGATTCTTAAGCGTCCGATTAGATGATCTAATGGTGCTCTGAACGTGGTTCCCCGAACTGGCCTTACCTAAACGTTACCGACGTACATCTCGTTAAAAAGGCCCATTTGCATTCTAGGGCTGCTACTCCCTGCATTGTTCTAGGCCACATCACATAATTTGGGCCCCAAAACTGTGAAACGGGCCTGTAATGCACTTGGGCCTCAAACAAATATTCTTACGTACCGGTTGACCGAAGAAAAAATATATCTTCTTCTTCGTTCGCTTGCGCCGCTCTTCCTCCGCTGCGCCGCCATGTCATCCGCCCGCGATGCCGGCCAATAGTTCATGGAGCGATCCGACAAAATGAGGAGCGACTAACACTCCCGTATGAACAGCGAAGGTACGAAGCCCCGCATCTTGCCGTTTTAGTTCTGTTAGATTTCTAGTAGGACCTCTAGCTGTTGCATCTAGTGAGTAATCGCATCTAACCGGGACTAGTACTAGATGAGAGACAGTCGGGTCGCATACCGTCGGTCTTCGTCGACGAGGAGCTTGATACGTCCAATTTGCATCACTATTTTATATCATAATTTGCTGTTATTCATTGATATATTTCATATTGGGACACAATACTTATGTTATTTCATCTATTTTGCATGTTTCATCATTATTGGAGAATCAAGCACCGGAGCCAGGATTCTGCTGGAAAAAGCACCGTCAGAACGCAATATTTCGGAAGATCAACTGTGGAAGGAAATTATACCAAAAATCCTATTTTTCAAGATGACGAAGGAAGCCAGAAGGAGGAGCCAGGTGGACCCAGGGTGGGCCCACACCATAGGGCGGCGCGGCCCATGGCCTGGCCGCGCCACCATGTGGTGTGGGGGCCCCACAGCCCCTTTCGCCTCCTTTTCTTCGCGAAATCCTTCGTCCCAAAAACCTAAGCCACAGAGGGTACCTCGCGAAGAGTTACAGCCGCCTCTGCGGGGCGGAGAACACCAGAGAGAAAAGAGCTCTCCGGCGGGCAGGAATCCGCCGGGGAAATTCCCCTCGGGAGGGGAAATCGACGCCATCATCACCGTCATCGAGCTGGACATCATCTCCATCACCATCATCATCATCTCCACCATCATCACCGCCGTCTCCACCGCTGGACACCGTCACCGCCGTAGCAATTTGGGTTTGATCTTGATTGTTTGATAGGGGAAACTCTCCCGGTATCGATCTCTACTTGTTGTTGATGCTATTGAGTGAAACCATTGAACCAAGTTTATGTTCAGATTGTTATTCATCATCATATCACCTCTGATCATGTTCCATATGATGTCTCGTGAGTAGTTCGTTTAGTTCTTGAGGACATGGGTGAAGTCTAAATGTTAGTAGTGAACTATGGTTGAGTAATATTCAATGGTATGATATTTAAGTTGTGGTGTTATTCTTCTAGTGGTGTCATGTGAACGTCGACTACATGACACTTCACCATTTATGGGCCTAGGGGAATGCATCTTGTATTCGTTTGCCAATTGCGGGGTTGCCGGAGTGACAGAAACCTAAACCCCCGTTGGTATATCGATGCAGGAGGGATCGCAGGATCTCAGAGTTTAAGGCTGTGGTTAGATTTATCTTAATTACTTTCTTGTAGTTGCGGATGCTTGCAAGGGGTATAATCACAAGTATGTATTAGTCCTAGGAAGGGCGGTACATTAGCATAGGTTCACCCACACAACACTTATCATAACAATGAAGATTATTTAGCCGTATGTAGCGAAAGCACTAGACTAAAATCCCGTGTGTCCTCGAGAAAGCTTGGTCATTATAAGTAAACAAACCGGCTTGTCCTTTGTGCTAAAAAGGATTAGGCCACTCGCTACAATTGTTACTCTCGCATTTTATTACTCGTACTTTATTCAACTGTTACATCAAAACCCCCTGAATACTTGTCTGTGAGCATTTACAGTGAATCCTTCATCGAAACTGCTTGTCAACACCTTCTGCTCCTCGTTGGGATCGACATTCTTACTTATCGAAAATACTACGATACACCCCTTATACTTGTGGGTCATCAAGACTATTTTCTGGCGCCGTTGCCGGGGAGTGAAGCGCTATTGGTAAGTGGAATTGGTAAGGAAAACCTTTACTGTTTGTGCTGATTTTATTTCTGCCTGCTGCTATAAGTCATTATGGAGAGATCTTCTCTTCAATTTCTATTTGGTAAATCTACTACTACTGCAACGGTAGTGGATGAGGCGCCAGGTGAGGAAGTGATACCATATAAAATACCTATGAAAATTATTGAACGTGTTATGGATAACCGCTATGAAGGGGATGGAACTGTCCACCCTGGAGATCATTTATTGTTCTTACATGAATTATGCGGTTTATTCAAGTGTGCAGGTATTGCTATGGATGAAGTGAGGAAGAAACTATTCTCTTTATCGCTGTCTAGTAAAGCGGCGCATTGGTATAAATTACTGGATAATGGGGATTCTCTTGAATGGAATGATATTGTGCCTCGGTTTTATTCTAAGTTCTATCCTCCAAGTGAAATTCACAAGGATCGGAATCGCATATATAATTTTTGGCCTCATGATGGAGAGAGTATTGCCGAAGCTTGGGGGAGATTGAAGTCTTTAATGCTCAAATGCCCCATTCATGAGCTTCCTGGTAATGTTATTATTGATAATTTCTATGCAAGACTTTCTTTTCAAGACAAGACCTTGCTGGATACTTCTTGTTCTGGATCATTTACACGCAACAAAGAAGAGTTTAAAAGGGACCTTCTTGATCGGATCCAAGAAAATACTGAAGGTTGGGAGAACGACAAGGATAGAGAATCAGGTATAATTTATGATTATAAATGCATTGAAGCTTTTATGGATCTTGATAAATTTCGTAATATGAGTGCTACATATGGTCTTGATTCTCAAGTTGCTGTAAATCTTTATAAAGCTTTTGCCTCTCATTATGAATTGCCAAAGAAGAATTTTGATAAGTATCATGAACCGTATAAAGATAAAATTGATTCATCTATTAATAAATGCGTTGTAGTTGAAACTGCTGATCATGTTATTCCTGAAGCTTATATTGAAAAAACTCCTTTCCCTGCTAAAATGAAAGAGTACTCTGTTATAAATAGTGCGGTTCATAAAAGTGAAAAGAAACCTGTAGAACCTGAAGAACAAATAAAAGTTGAACCTGCTGTTGCAATAGTTAAAGATCTTGTGACTGAAAATGTGGAGGATGGTCATATTATTTTCTGTGAAGATGCTTCTAATATTGTTTCACATCCTAATAAACCCAAACAAGCTAGTGTTCCTATGCTATCTGTTAGAATTGGTGATCATTGCTATTATGGATTATGTGATATTGGTGCAAGTGTTAGTGCTATTCCTTATGAGCTTTACACGGAGATTATGCACGAGATTGATTCTTGTGAACTTGAAGATATTGATGTGGTTATTCAGCTGGCTAATAGAGAAACTATTTCTCCAATTGGTATTGTTCGAGATGTGGAAGTTTTATGCGGTAAGATTAAATATCCTACTGACTTTTTGGTACTTGGTTCTGCTGCTAGTGATTATTGTCCTATTATTTTCGGTAGACCTTTTCTAAATACTTGTGGAGCTATTATAGATTGCAAGAAAGAGAAAATTTTGACTAAATTTGCTGGTGAATCTTATGAGTTTAACTTCTCTAAATTTACCAAAACTCCTTATAAAGCTGATTTGCCTAGTGATGATTTTAAAATGGAACAGTGTGCATCTATTGTTCTTGTTCCTAATAATCCTTTGCAGCAACATTTTGAGGACAGCGAGAGTGAAGTTTTTAGGAAAGAAAGAGATGAGCTTGAGGAAATTTTTCTTCGCCAACCTATTCTCAAGCATGATTTACCGGTGGAAGATTTGGGTACAACACCGCCACCAAAGGAAGATCCTGTTTTTGATTTAAAGCCTTTGCCTGATAATCTTAAATATGCTCATATTGATGATAAGAAAATATATCCTGTTATTATTAGTTCTAAGCTTTCAGAGATTGAGGAAGAAAGGTTATTGGAAATATTGAAGAAGCACCGAGGAGCTATTGGCTACACTCTTGATGATTTGAAAGGGATTTCTCCTTCTATTTGCCAACATGCTATTAATATGGAAGATGATGCAAAGCACATTTGTTGAACATCAGCGTCGTCTAATTCCGAAGATGAAGGAAGTGGTAAGGAATGAGGTATTAAGACTTCTTGAAGCTGGTATTATATATCCTATTGCTGATAGTAGATGGGTTAGTCCTGTGCATTGCGTTCCCAAGAAAGGAGGAATGACTGTTGTGCCTAATGATAATGATGAGCTCATCCCTCAAAGAGTAGTTGTAGGGTATAGAATGTGCATTGATTTTCGAAAAGTTAATAAGGTTACTAAGAAAGATCATTACCCTTTACCATTTATTGATCAAATGCTAGAAAGATTGTCTAAAAATACTCATTTTTGTTTTCTTGATGGTTATTACGGGTTTTCACAAATTGCTTTGTTAAAGCTAAAGATCAAGAGAAAACTACTTTCACTTGTCCCTATGGAACTTATGCTTATAGACGCATGCCTTTTGGTTTATGTAATGCTCCTGCTACTTTTCAAAGATGCATGTCTGCTATTTTTCATGGTTTTTGCGAGAGTATTGTAGAGGTATTCATGGATGATTTTTCCATCTATGGGAATTCTTTTGATAGTTGCTTGCGAAACCTTGATAAAGTTTTGCAGAGATGTGAAGAAACTAACCTTGTTCTTAATTGGGAGAAATGCCACTTTATGGTCAATGAAGGAATTGTATTGGGACATAAAATTTCTGAGAGAGGTATTGAAATTGATAGAGCTAAAGTTGAAGCAATTGAGAAGATGCCCTATCCTAGGGATGTTAAAGGTATTCGTAGTGTTCTTGGTCATGCTGGGTTTTATAGGAGGTTTATTAAAGATTTCTCCAAGATTTCAAAACCTCTTACTAATCTTCTTCAAAAAGATGTACCATTTGTTTTTGATGATGATTGTAAGGAAGCTTTTGAAACTCTAAAGAAAGCCTTAACAACTGCTCCTATAGTTGAACCTCCTGATTGGAACTTACCCTTTGAGATTATGTGTGATGCTAGTGATTTTGCTGTAGGCGCTGTTCTTGGAGAGCGAGTAGATAAAAAACTGAATGTTATTCATTATGCTAGTAAAACTCTTGATGCTGCTCAAAGAAATTATGCTACAACTGAAAAAGAATTATTAGTTGTAGTCTTTGCTTGCGATAAATTTAGATCTTATATTGTTGATTCAAAAGTTACTATTCATACTGATCATGCTGCAATTAGATACCTTATGACAAAGAAAGATGCTAAGCCGAGGCTTATTAGATGGGTACTTCTTTTGCAAGAATTTGATTTACATATTGTAGATAGGAAAGGTGCTTGATAATCCTGTTCTTGATAATTTGTCTAGATTGGAAAATATTGCTTATGATCCTGTTCCTGTTAATGATAGTTTTCCAAATGAACAATTGGCTGTAATAAAGGTGAGCTCGCGAGACAGTCCTTGGTATGCTGATTATGCTAACTTTATTGTTTCCAAGTACTTGCCTCCAACCTTTTCAGCTCAGCAAAGAAGGAAATTCTTTTATGACTTGAGGCATTATTTCTGGGATGACCCACACTTATATAAAGAAGGAGTGGATGGTATTATGCGAAGATGTGTTCCCGAATATGAACAACAAGAGATATTGAGTAAATGTCATGGTAGTGCTTATGGAGGACATCACGCCGGAGAAAGAACCGCGCAAAAGGTTCTACAATCAGGTTTTTATTGGCCAACTCTCTTCAAGGATGCGAGAAAGTTTATTTTATCTTGTGATGAATGCCAAAGGGTTGGTAATATCTCCAGACATAATGAAATGCCTATGAATTATACTCTTGTTATTGAACCGTTTGATTGTTGGGGATTTGACTTCATGGGACCTTTTCCCTCTTCAGAAGGTAACACTCACATACTTGTTGCTGTTGATTATGTTATTAAATGGGTGGAAGCAATACCTACAAAAAGTGATGATGGTGAGACCTCTTTAAGAATGCTTTTAGACATTATTTTTCCTAGATTTGGAGTGCCTAGATATATTATGACTGATGGAGGTTCTCATTTTATTCATGGAGGTTTTAGAAAAACTCTTGCTAAGTATGGTATTAATCATAGAATTGCTTCTGCTTATCATCCTCAAACTAGTGGTCAAGTAGAATTATCAAATAGAGAGATTAAATCTATTTTGGGAAAGACCGTTAATAAAACTAGAAAGAATTGGGCTAGTAAATTGAAGGATGCATTATGGGCTTATAGAACTGCTTATAAAAATCCCATGGGAATGTCACCTTATAAAATGGTTTATGGGAAAGCTTGTCATTTACCTTTAGAACTAGAGCACAAAGCTTATTGGGTTGTTAGAGAATTAAATAAAGATCCTAAACTTGCCGGTGATAAGAGGTTGTTGCAATTAAGTTCTCTAGATGAATGGAGAAGTGAAGCTTATGAAAATGCTAAACTCTTTAAAGAGAAAGTTAAAAAATGGCATGATAAAAGGATTATTAAAAGAGAATTTAATATTGGGGATAAAGTCCTATTGTAGACCATATGTTGTCGAGGAGGTGTATCATTCAGGAGCAATCAAAATTAGCTCTCTCCAAGGCAATGCTACGCAAGTGGTGAATGGACAAAGACTCAAGCATTATATCTCAGGTGATTCCTATAATGTTGATGTTGATATTATTCAAGTGGAAACACCGGAGGCTTTCATCAAAGGGCAAATTGACAAATCGTCGAACTCGACTTTGAATAGGTAACGATCTTGGTAATGAAAAGTACGCAATTTACTTTCCGAACAATATTTTTGCTGTTTTTGGAAAATATGAAAAATTACGAGTTCGAAACGGAGTGGAAAGGACGCACGAGGGGGCGCCACCATAGGCCGGCGCGGCCTGGCCTGGGCCCGCGCCGACCTATGGTCTGGCCACCCCGTCGCCCCTTTCCGACTCTGGTTCGATCTGGTACTTTCCGTTTGTCGTGAAATTTTTTGCTATATAATCCCCCGGACCCCTGGAGGTCCGTATATCGTTTTCTCGACGTGTTTTGTTTCGAGCTGTTTCTGCCAGGATCTGTTTTCAGTTTAGAAGCACCATGGTCTCCAAGAACAAGGGCAAGGAGTTTCCGGATGAAGATGATCGAGATCTTGGGTGGAAAGAGGAAGACAAGGACGTCAAGGAAGAGGATGAAGAAGAGGTGGAGGAAGATTCGCGTGCACACTCGCGTGTTACCATCGCAAGCATCAAGGTGGTGGACAACCCTTTTAGTGCAAACAAGAGCGCAAGAATTCGCACTGGAGGAGCGGTTCCACGTCATTACCTAGCTCCGAAGACATCCTTATCAGGCACGCATCACCCCTTCCACAATCTAATTTTCAATAATCAAATTGAAGGGACTCCCAAGGCAGCATTGCCTAGCCAGTGGGATATAGATCGCTCTAACACTGCAGGAAGGAGGGAGCCTGAGGCTGAAGAGTGGGGAAATAACTCCAAGAGTTGGGACTCGCCGTCAGACAGACTCCTTAACCGCGTCGAGCACAATTCAGAGATGATTCGCAATCTCACATACAGGATTGATGAGCTTCAAGAGCTTATTGAGAAGCTTGTCAGGAATTCATCACCACCATCGCCGAAGGAGTGATTCATCATCGGTATTGGCATCCCCTTGGTTTGTTCCAAGCTTGGGGGAGTGCCGCGGTATCACATCATCACTACCTTTTACTTTTACTGTCAAGTAGTGTCATATCATGAGTAGGGAAGTTATCATATAAGATGGGTTGCAGTTTGGAAGTATCTCTCCTTTAGTTGGTTGTCTATGTATCCCTTGGTGTGAGTTATCGTTATGGAATATTAATGAGAAGTCTTATCATTTACATATTACACATCTTATTCTAGTTTGCAATCTCTATCATATGATTTACCTTGTTGTTAGTATTGGTATCACTTTGGGAGCATTGAATAAATCTACTTGGTTTTGGCAAACTTAGTATTGGTCAATAGCAACAACACTTTGAGGTTTAAGTAGAAAAGAGAAATACATGTAGATGTTTCATTGTCTTTCTTTCTTGTTAGCTCATAGCTTTTTATTCTGAAGTTAAAACTGTTTGTGCTTACAAGGAAGATGCATGATTGTTTCTATCACATATATATTTGTTTGTTTCCCTCGACTCTTATGCTTGCTAATTAACCTTGCTAGCCAAAGACCTGTACTGAGAGGAAATACTTCTCGTGCATCCAAACCTTAACCCAAACCTATGTCATTTGTGTCCACCATACCTACCTACTACATGGTATTTTCTGCCATTCCAAGTAAATACTTCATGTGCTACCTTTAAACAATTCAAAACTTAGTATCTCTTATTTGTGTCAATGTTTCATAGCTCATGAGGAAGTATGTGGTGTTTTATCTTCAATCTTGTTGGGCAACTTTCACCAATGGACTAGTGGCTTCATCCGCTTATCCAATAATTTTGCAAAAAGAGCTGGCAATGGGATTCCCAGTCCCAAATTAATTAAACTAAATAGACACTCCTCCATGGTATGTGATTGATGGACGGCACCCGAAGGATTCGGTTAGCCATGGCTTGTGTAAGCAAAGGTTGGGGGGAGTGTCATCATCATAATAAAACTAAAATAAAAAGGCACTCCTTCATGGTATGAGATTGTTGGCAGGCACCCGAGGATTCGGTTAGCCATGGTTTGTGAAAGAAAGGTTGGAAGGAGTGCCACACAAAATAAAAATAATATGGGAGCCGCTCTTTGAAGGTTGTCTGGCAAGGGGGTTAGAATACCCGCTACCAGTCGTTGACAACAACAAACACCCCTCAAAATGTTACTTTTATTCTCTTTATATGATTGCAAAACTGAAAAAGCTCTAGCACATGATTTAATCACTGCTTCCCTCTGCGAAGGGCCTGTCTTTTACTTTATGTTGAGTCAGTAAACCTATTTCCCTCCATCTCAAGCAAGCATTTGAGTAGTTGTGATCAAACCATTATATTGTGATTTGCGTCATCATGTCTTTTATTCTTCCTTGTTTAGTACAAGTTTTATCTGAATGAATATAGCTTTGCAAGTTATCAATGATCATGAAGAGACCATTATGATTGAGTATGCAAGTTGTGCCTTATAAACTTTAACATGAGAGCGCTGCTCAATGAGATAAGTATAATCTGTTAATTGTTCTCTGACCAAGAACGAAGTTTGCCATCACCAATTATGATTTCTTATGCACCCTTATTTGTGATTACCTTATACTTGTTTCAAGTTGAGTTATAAGAGGAAGTTGTCCACTATAATGTCTTGTGCGAATGAATATGATGCTTCTTGTCCATATTTTATTTATCGACTCTTCACTCCATAAACATGTGGTCCTGTTTATCGAGCTCAGTTTCGCTTGGGGACAAGCGAAGTCTAAGCTTGGGGGGAGTTGATACGTCCAATTTGCATCACTATTTTATATCATAATTTGCTGTTATTCATTGATATATTTCATATTGGGACACAATACTTATGTTATTTCATCTATTTTGCATGTTTCATCATTATTGGAGGATCAAGCACCGGAGCCAGGATTCTGCTGGAAAAAGCACCGTCAGAACGCAATATTTCTAAAGATCAACTGTGGAAGGAAATTATACCAAAAATCCTATTTTTCAAGATGACGAAGGAAGCCAGAAGGAGGAGCCAGGTGGACCCAGGGTGGGCCCACACCATAGGGCGGCGTGGCCCATGGCCTGGCCGCGCCACCATGTGGTGTGGGGGCCCCACAGCCCCTTTCGCCTCCTTTTCTTCGCGAAATCCTTCGTCCCGAAAACCTAAGCCACAGAGGGTACCTCACGAAGAGTTACAGCCGCCTCTGCGGGGCGGAGAACACCAGAGAGAAAAGAGCTCTCCGGCGGGCAGGAATCCGCCGGG
This sequence comes from Lolium perenne, assembly GCF_019359855.2. Lineage (NCBI taxonomy): Eukaryota > Viridiplantae > Streptophyta > Magnoliopsida > Poales > Poaceae > Lolium > Lolium perenne. The sequence goes on along the minus strand of NC_067250.2, from coordinate 211,107,916 downwards.
GAAATTCCCTCCGGGAGGGGGAAATCGACGCCATCGTCACCGTCATCGAGCTGGACATCATCTCCATCACCATCATCATCATCTCCACCATCATCACCGCCGTCTCCACCGCTGGACACCGTCACCGCCGTAGCAATTTGGGTTTGATCTTGATTGTTTGATAGGGGAAACTCTCCCGGTATCGATCTCTACTTGTTGTTGATGCTATTGAGTGAAACCATTGAACCAAGTTTATGTTCAGATTGTTATTCATCATCATATCACCTCTGATCATGTTCCATATGATGTCTCGTGAGTAGTTCGTTTAGTTCTTGAGGACATGGGTGAAGTCTAAATGTTAGTAGTGAACTATGGTTGAGTAATATTCAATGGTATGATATTTAAGTTGTGGTGTTATTCTTCTAGTGGTGTCATGTGAACGTCGACTACATGACACTTCACCATTTATGGGCCTAGGGGAATGCATCTTGTATTCGTTTGCCAATTGCGGGGTTGCCGGAGTGACAGAAACCTAAACCCCCGTTGGTATATCGATGCAGGAGGGATCGCAGGATCTCAGAGTTTAAGGCTGTGGTTAGATTTATCTTAATTACTTTCTTGTAGTTGCGGATGCTTGCAAGGGGTATAATCACAAGTATGTATTAGTCCTAGGAAGGGCGGTACATTAGCATAGGTTCACCCACACAACACTTATCATAACAATGAAGATTATTTAGCCGTATGTAGCGAAAGCACTAGACTAAAATCCCGTGTGTCCTCGAGAACGCTTGGTCATTATAAGTAAACAAACCGGCTTGTCCTTTGTGCTAAAAAGGATTGGGCCACTCGCTGCAATTGTTACTCTCGCATTTTACTTACTCGTACTTTATTCAACTGTTACATCAAAACCCCCTGAATACTTGTCTGTGAGCATTTACAGTGAATCCTTCATCGAAACTGCTTGTCAACACCTTCTGCTCCTCGTTGGGATCGACATTCTTACTTATCGAAAATACTACGATACACCCCCTATACTTGTGGGTCATCAGAGCTCGTCATCGCGGCGACGGCGACGGAGGAGTGGCGGCGATGTCGGTGGTGCTTCCCGCCGCTACAGCGCCTCACCAGATCGGGTGGCTTAGGGTTTGTGTGTGTCGGTGGGGAGGACGGCAGCGGACGACCTTGGCGTCCGTGCCCCGGCCCCCACCTCTTTTATATGGCGCTGGCAACGGGGGCCCACCAACCATGTGGGTTGGGCGCCCCCGATCAGGGCGCGAGACAAGGTCGTGATCGACCGTTGGGTCGATACGTGGGAGATCAACCTAGCATTCTCCCCCTTGATCTCATCTTACTTTAATCTTAATATTATACTTAAACTTTTCTTGGTACCCATTTTATCACAGATTAGTATATAGAGCATGTCTCATCATGATAGCCAGTTACGCACCATCAGATTCAACAGCTACTACACACCTTTCCATTTTAAAATAGATTCTTCCTCTAGGCCCTTAATATCCAGGTATAATAGGCTTTTCCGTAAACCCATATCGGCTACGTGTTCACTGAACACACTGGGTGGTAAGCCTTTCGTAAGCGGATCCACGAGCATTCTCTTTGTGCTTATATGCTCTAAACTTATGGTATGATCCTGGATTCTATCTTTCACAACATAATACTTGATGTCAATGTGCTTGCCAGCATCACTTGACTTATTGTTGTGAGCATAAAATACTGCTGGCTCATTGTCGCAGTACATTCTAAGTGGTCTTTGAATGCTGTCTACCACTCTCAACCCGGGTATAAATTTCTTTAACCAGTTTGCCTGCCCCGATGCCTCATAACATGATACATACTCAGCAACCATCGTGGACGGTGCCGTGATAGATTGCTTGAAGCTTTTCCACGATATAGCTCCACCTGCGAGAGTTCCCGCAAAGTCTGCATCTGAATACCCTTCTATCTCAAGGGAATCAGTTCTTCTATATGTTAGCATGAGGCCTTTCGTGCCTTGCGCATAACGCAATGCCTTCTTCACCATTTTCCAGTGATCTATTCCTGGATTACTTTGGAATCTGCCAAGTACCCCGGTAACAAAAGCTAAGTCTGGGCGCGTACATACTTGAGCATACATTAGGCTTCCGACAGCTGAAGCATATGGAACCGCTTTCATTTGATCGATCTCATATTGGTTCCTGGGATATTGAAAATCCCCAAATCTATCGCCCTTGACTATAGGAGCAGGCGTGGCATTACTCGCATGCATACCATACTTTTTTAGAACTTTCTCTAAGTATGCCTTTTGCGATAGTCCTAAAACCCCTCTTTGTCTATCTCGGTGAATTTTAATTCCTAGAACGAATGAAGCTTCACCAAGATCTTTCATATCGAAGTTCGAGGACAAGAACTTCTTCGTCTCCAATAGTAGACTAACATCACTACTAGCAAGCAGAATATCATCCACATATAGGATAAGGAAAATGAATTTCCCTTTCTTAAACTTTGCATATACGCAATTGTCCTCTCTATTCTCATTAAACCCAAAACTTTTAATTGTCTCATGGAACTTCAAGTACCATTGCATGGAGGCTTGTTTTAACCCATAAATGGATTTCTTCAGACGGCATCCCATATGTTCTTTTCCTTCCACGACAAAACCCTTGGGTTGTGCCATGTAAACATTTTCCTCCAAGTCTCCATTTAAGAAGGTCGTCTTTACATCCATTTGATGCAACTCTAAATCATAGTGTGCCACTAAAGCCATTATAATTCTAAAAGAATCCTTACATGAGACCGGAGAAAAGGTCTCATTATAGTCTATTCCTTCTCTTTGAGTGAAACCCTTCGCAACAAGTCGTGCTTTATATCTTTCAACATCCCATCTAGAGTCACACTTTGTTTTGTAGACCCATTTACAGCATACTATTTTGGCTCCTTTAGGAATTTCTTCTAAATCCCAGACTTTGTTGCTACTCATTGATCTCATTTCATCAACCATGGCCTCAATCCACTTCGATGAATGAGCAGTTCTTGAGGCTTCTTCAAATGTGGTGGGATCACCCTCCATTTGAACTTCTTCACTGACATAGATCTCAAAATCATTAGGAATAGCTGGCTTTCTTGCTCTTTGAGACCTTCTAAGGTTCTCAATCTCTGGCGCACTTTCTATGTGGGGCTGTTGCAGCTCTTCCTCATGTGTGGTAACATTCTCTCTATTTTCATTCATTGTTGCCACAGGAGAACTAACAACAGGTGTCGCAATGACATCGTCCTGTGTCGGTGCAGCAGCACGTATCGAGAAAAATGGTTCCTGGATCATCGGAGTGGGTGCATACACCCGCTTCTCCTCAAGGTTGATTTCTCGGGATACCGTGCTCCCCCTGATCATCTCATCCTCCAAAAACACAGCGTGTCTCTGATACGTCTCCGACGTATCGATAATTTCTAATGTTCCATGCCACATTATTGATGATATCTACATGTTTTATGCATACTTTATATCATATTTATGCATTTTCCAGCACTAACCTATTAACGAGATGCCGAAGAGCCAGTTGCTATTTTCTGCTGTTTTTGGTTTCAGAAATCCTAGTAAGGAAATATTCTCGGAATTGGACGAAATCAACGCCCAGGGGCCTATTTTGCCACGAAGCTTCCAGAAGACCGAAGGGAAGACGAAGTGGGGCCACGGGGCGCCACCACACTAGGGCGGCGCGGCCCAAGGGGGGCCCGCACGGCCCTAGCGTGTGGGGCCCCCGTGTGGCCCCCTGACCTGCCCTTCTGCCTACATATAGTCTTCGTCGCGAAACCCCCAGTACCGAGAGCCACGATACGGAAAACCTTCCAGAGACGCCGCCGCCGCCAATCCCATCTCGGGGGATTCAGGAGATCGCCTCCGGCACCCTGCCGGAGAGGGGAATCATCTCCCGGAGGACTCTTCACTGCCATGGTCGCCTCCGGAGTGATGAGTGAGTAGTTCACCCCTGGACTATGGGTCCATAGCAGTAGCTAGATGGTTGTCTTCTCCTTATGTGCTTCATTGTCGGGTCTTGTGAGCTGCCTAACATGATCAAGATCATCTATCTGTAATGCTATATGTTGTGTTTGTTGGGATCCGATGGATAGAGAATACTATGTTATGTTGATTATCAATCTATTACCTATGTGTTGTTTATGATCTTGCATGCTCTCCGTTATTAGTAGAGGCTCTGGCCAAGTTTTTACTCTTAACTCCAAGAGGGAGTATTTATGCTCGATAGTGGGTTCATGCCTCCATTAAATCTGGGACAGTGACAGAAAGTTCTAAGGTTGTGGATGTGTTGTTGCCACTAGGGATAAAACATTGATGCTATGTCCGAGGATGTAGTTATTGATTACATTACGCACCATACTTAATGCAATTGTCTGTTGTTTGCAACTTAATACTGGAAGGGGTTCGGATGATAACCTGAAGGTGGACTTTTTAGGCATAGATGCATGCTGGATAGCGGTCTATGTACTTTGTCGTAATGCCCAATTAAATCTCACAATACTCATCATATCATGTATGTGCATTGTCATGCCCTCTCTATTTGTCAATTGCCCAACTGTAATTTGTTCACCCAACATGCTATTTATCTTATGGGAGAGACACCACTAGTGAATTGTGGACCCCGGTCCTATTCTTTTACATCGATACAATCTACTGCAATACTTGTTCTACTGTTCTCTGCAACCAATCATCATCCACACTATACATCTAATCCTTTTTTACAGCAAGCCGGTGAGATTGACAACCTCACTGTTTCGTTGGGGCAAAGTACTTTGGTTGTGTTGTGCAGGTTCCACGTTGGCGCCGGAATCCCTGGTGTTGCGCCGCACTACATCTCGCCGCCTTCAACCTTCAACGTACTTCTTGGCTCCTACTGGTTCGATAAACCTTGGTTTCTTACTGAGGGAAAACTTACTGATGTACGCATCACGCCTTCCTCTTGGGGTTCCCAACGGACGCGTGTTGAACGGAAAAGACATACGTCAACCACGCGCAGCAAGAAGATTTTCTGGCGCCGTTGCCGGGGAGATCAAGACACGCTGCAAGGGGAGTCTCACAATCCAATCTCTTTACTTTGTTTTTGTCTTGCTTTATTTTATTTACTACTTTGTTTGCTGCACTAAAACAAAACATAAAAAAATTAGTTGCTAGTTTTACTTTATTTGTTATCTTGTTTGCAATCTCTATATTAAAAATACAAAAAAATAGTTACTTGCATTTACTTTACTTGCTTCATCATGTTTCCTCCTAAGTTTATTCTTAAGGATGTACCGGTAGGCCGAGGGTCTATCCTCGGGAAGGATAATATAGAAGATTTTTTCACTCATATTAGTACGGTTGAAGATTTTGAAGATAGACACCTGGTAGAACTTGCTTCTACTTATGAAATTGCTGCCGCTTCTCTAGTACACATGTTAGAAGCTAGATTTGTTAACCTCAACCCCGTAATGCAGCATATGTTCCTTACACTAAGTGATATGGAAGAAGGAGAAAAGAAAGATTTTGTCCTAGAAACCCTTCTTAAAGAATTTGGTGATGTAGCAAGAGAAGCTAGAAAGGTCTTTACTAAATATAATATGCTTGGCTCTTATACGAACTTTGGTAGCACCCTTGAAAAGATGGAAAAAGATAGACAAAAGTACACTAATAAAGTTAATTATGAGGGGGATATTAAAACATCAATACCTTGCAAGCTCTTGGGAATGTGCGAGGCACTAGAAAAGAATTTTGATTGGATTGTTCCTGAAGATTTGTTTGATGAAAGTAGCAAACCTAAGGGTAATGAAAAGGGAGCCTCTGAAACTTACATAGATAAGATACAATGCATAGTTGAGAAAACTCCACACCCCGCTGTTGGTGCACCATCTCTTGATAATACTTGATACACACTTTCTGTGCCTAGCTGAAAGGCGTTAAAGAAAAGCGCTTATGGGAGACAACCCATGTTTTTACTACAATACTTTTATTTTATATTTGAGTCTTGGAAGTTGTTACTACTGTAGCAACCTCTCCTTATCTTAGTTTTGTGCATTATTGTGCCAAGTAAAGTCGTTGATAGTAAGGTTCATACTAGATTTGGATTACTGCGCAGAAACAGATTTCTTTGCTGTCACGAATCTGGGCAAAATTCTCTGTAGGTAACTCAGAAAATTATGCAAATTTACGTGAGTGATCCTCAGATATGTACACAACTTTCATTCAATTTGAGCATTTTCATTTGAGCAAGTCTGGTGCCTCAATAAAATTCGTCTTTATGAACTGTTCTGTTTTGACAGATTCTGCCTTTTATTTCGCATTGCCTGTTTTGCTATGCTTGATGGATTTTTCGATTCCATTAACTTTCAGTAGCTTTGTGCAATGTCCAGAAGTGTTAAGAATGATTGTGTCACCTCTGAACATGTAAATTTTGATTGTGCACTAACCCTCTAATGAGTTGTTTTGAGTTTGGTGTGGAGGAAGTTTTCAAGGATCAAGAGAGGGAGATGATACAATATGATCAAGGAGAGTGAAAGCTCTAAGCTTGGGGATGCCCCGGTGGATTACCCCTGCATATTTCAATAAGACTCAAGCGTCTAAGCTTGGGGATGCCCAAGGCATCCCCTTCTTCATCGACAACATTATCAGGTTCCTCTAGTGAAACTATATTTTTATTCCATCACATCTTGTGTAGTTTGCTTGGAGCGTCTGTTTGTTTTTGTTTTTGTTTTTGTTTGAATAAAATGGATCCTAGCATTCTTTGTGTGGGAGAGAGACACGCTCCGCTGTTGCATATGGACAAATATGTCCTTAGGCTTTACTCATAATATTCATGGCGAAGGTTGAATCTTCTTCGTTAAATTGTTATATGGTTGGAATCGGGAAACACTACATGTAGTAATTGCTAAAATGTCTTGGATAATGTGATACTTGGCAATTGTTGTGCTCATGTTTAAGCTCTTGCATCATATACTTTGCACCTATTAATGAAGAAATACATAGAGTTTGCTAAAATTTGGTTTGCATAATTGGTCTCTCTAAGGTCTAGATAATTTCTAGTATTGAGTTTGAACAACAAGGAAGACGGTGTAGAGTCTTATAATGTTTACAATATGTCTTTTATGTGAGTTTTGCTGCACCGCATCATCCTTGTGTTTGTTTCAAATAAACCTTGCTAGCCTAAGCCTTGTATCGAGAGGGAATACTTCTCATGCATCCAAAATCCTTGAGCCAACCACTATGCCATTTGTGTCCACCATACCTACCTACTACATGGTATTTCTCCGCCATTCCAAAGTAAATTGCTTGAGTGCTACCTTTAAAATTTCTATCCTCTACCTTCGCAATATATAGCTCATGGGACAAATAGCCTAAAAACTATTGTGGTATTAAATATGTACTTATGCACTTTATCTCTTATTAAGTTGCTTGTTGTGCGATAATCATGTTCCTGGGGACGCCATCAACTACTCTTTGTTGAATATCATGTGAGTTGCTATGCATGTTCGTCTTGTCTGAAGTAAGGGAGATTTACCGCTAAAATGGTTAGAGCATGCATAATGTTAGAGAAGAACATTGGGCCGCTAACTAAAGCCATGATCCATGTTGGAAGTTTCAGTTTTGGACAAATATCCTCAATCTCATATGAAAAAATTAATTGTTGCTACATGCTTATGCATAAAAGAGGAGTCCATTATCTGTTGTCTATGTTGTCCCGGTATGGATGTCTAAGTTGAGAATAATCAATAGCGAGAAATCCGATGTGAGCTTTCTCCTTAGACCTTTGTACAGGCGGCATAGAGGTACCCCTTTGTGACACTTGGTTAAAACATATGCATTGCAATGATAACCCAGGTAATCCGAGCTAATTAGGACAAGGTGCGGGCACTATTAGTATACTATGCATGAGGCTTGCAACTTGTAAGATATAATTTACATAACACATATGCTTTATTACTACCGTTGACAAAATTGTTTCTTGTTTTCAAAATCAAAGCTCTAGCACAAATATAGCAATCAATGCTTCCCTCTGCGAAGGGCCTTTCTTTTACTTTTATTGTTGAGTCAGCTCACCTATTTCTCTCCACCTCAAGAAGCAAACACTTGTGTGAACTGTGCATTGATTCCTACATACTTGCATATTGCACTTGTTATATTACTTTACATTGACAACTATCCATGAGATATACATGTTACAAGTTGAAAGCAACCGCTGAAACTTAATCTTCCTTTATGTTGCTTCAATACCTTTACTTTGAATTATTGCTTTATGAGTTAACTCTTATGCAAGACTTATTGATGCTTGTCTTGAAGTACTATTCATGAAAAGTCTTTGCTATATGATTCATTTGTTTACTCATGTCATTTACATTGTTTTGATCGCTGCATTCATTACATATGCTTACAATAGTATGATCAAGGTTATGATGGCATGTCACTCCAGAAATTATCTTTGTTATCGTTTACCTGCTCGGGACGAGCAGAAACTAAGCTTGGGGATGCTGATACGTCTCCGACGTATCGATAATTTCTTATGTTCCATGCCACATTATTGATGATATCTACATGTTTTATGCATACTTTATATCATATTTATGCATTTTCTGGCACTAACCTATTAACGAGATGCCGAAGACCCAGTTGTTGTTTTCTGCTGTTTTTGGTTTCAGAAATCCTAGTAAGGAAATATTCTCGGAATTGGACGAAATCAACGCCCAGGGGCCTATTTTGCCACAAAGCTTCCAGAAGACCGAAGGGAAGACGAAGTGGGGCCACGGGGCACCGCCACACTAGAGCAGCGCGGCCCAAGGGGGGCCCGCGCGGCCCTAGCGTGTGGGGCCCCCGTGTGGCCCCCTGACCTGCCCTTCCGCCTACATATAGTCTTCGTCGCGAAACCCCCAGTACCGAGAGCCACGATACGGAAAACCTTCCAGAGACGCCGCCGCCGCCAATCCCATCTTGGGGGATTCAGGAGATCGCCTCCGGCACCCTGCCGGAGAGGGGAATCATCTCCCGGAGGACTCTTCACCGCCATGGTCGCCTCCGGAGTGATGAGTGAGTAGTTCACCCCTGGACTATGGGTCCATAGCAGTAGCTAGATGGTTGTCTTCTCCTTATGTGCTTCATTGTCGGGTCTTGTGAGCTGCCTAACATGATCAAGATCATCTATCTGTAATGCTATATGTTGTGTTTGTTGGGATCCGATGGATAGAGAATACTATGTTATGTTGATTATCAATCTATTACCTATGTGTTGTTTATGATCTTGCATGCTCTCCGTTATTAGTAGAGGCTCTGGCCAAGTTTTTACTCTTAACTCCAAGAGGGAGTATTTATGCTCGATAGTGGGTTCATGCCTCCATTAAATCTGGGACAGTGACAGAAAGTTCTAAGGTTGTGGATGTGCTGTTGCCACTAGGGATAAAACATTGATGCTATGTCCGAGGATGTAGTTATTGATTACATTACGCACCATACTTAATGCAATTGTCTGTTGTTTGCAACTTAATACTGGAAGGGGTTCGGATGATAACCTGAAGGTGGACTTTTTAGGCATAGATGCATGCTGGATAGCGGTCTATGTACTTTGTCGTAATGCCCAATTAAATATCACAATACTCATCATATCATGTATGTGCATTGTCATGCCCTCTCTATTTGTCAATTGTCCAACTGTAATTTGTTCACCCAACATGCTATTTATCTTATGGGAGAGACACCACTAGTGAACTGTGGACCCCGGTCCTATTCTTTTACATCGATACAATCTACTGCAATACTTGTTCTACTGTTCTCTGCAACCAATCATCATCCACACTATACATCTAATCCTTTGTTACAGCAAGCCGGTGAGATTGACAACCTCATTGTTTCGTTGGGGCAAAGAACTTTGGTTGTGTTGTGCAGGTTCCACGTTGGCGCCGGAATCCCTGGTGTTGCGCCGCACTACATCTCGCCGCCTTCAACCTTCAACGTGCTTCTTGGCTCCTACTGGTTCGATAAACCTTGGTTTCTTACTGAGGGAAAACTTTCTGCTGTACGCATCACGCCTTCCTCTTGGGGTTCCCAACGGATGCGTGTTGAACGGAAAAGACATACGTCAACCACGCGCAGCAGTCTCATTTCTACAAACTTAGTGAGTCTGTCTGGACAATAGAAACGATAACCTTTCGACTTGTCTGGATAGCTAATAAAATGGCAACTTACTGTCTTAGGATCTACTTTCCCAATGTTCGGGTTAAAGAGTTTAGCCTCAGCTGGACAGCCCCACACTCGCAAATAATTGAGTGAAGGTTCTCGACTAGTCCACAATTCATATGGTGTTTTAGACACCGACTTACTAGGAACTCGATTAAGTATGTGAATAGCGGTTTTTAACGCCTCCATCCACAAACTAACCGGTAAAGTGGAGTAACTTAACATGCTTCTCACCATATCCATCAGGGTACGGTTTCGTCTTTCAGCTACTCCATTCTGCTGAGACTCGCCCGGTGTAGAATACTGGGCAACTATGCCATGTTCTTGTAGGAACCTTGCAAAAGGTCTAGGAACTTGGCCATATGGGGTGTGCCGACCGTAGTACTCCCCACCACGGTCAGACCTTATGATGGCGTGTAACTCACACGTTTGTTGGGAACCCCAGGAGGAAGGTATGATGCGCACAGCAGCAAGTTTTCCCTCAGAAAGAAACCAAGGTTTATCGAACCAGGAGGAGCCAAGAAGCACGTTGAAGGTTGATGGCGGCGGGATGTAGTGCGGCGCAACACCAGGGATTCCGGCGCCAACGTGGAACCTGCACAACACAACCAAAGTACTTTGCCCCAACGAAACAGTGAGGTTGTCAATCTCACCGGCTTGCTGTAACAAAGGATTAACCGTATTGTGTGGAAGATGATTGTTTGCAGAAAACAGTAGAACAAGTATTGCAGTAGATTGTATTTCAGTATAGAGAATTGGACCGGGGTCCACAGTTCACTAGAGGTGTCTCTCCCATAAGATAAACAGCATGTTGGGTGAACAAATTACAGTTGGGCAATTGACAAATAAAGAGGGCATGACCATGCACATACATATTATGATGAGTATAGTGAGATTTAATTGGGCATTACGACAAAGTACATAGACCGCCATCCAGCATGCATCTATGCCTAAAAAGTCCACCTTCAGGTTATCATCCGAACCCCCTCCAGTATTAAGTTGCTAACAACAGACAATTGCATTAAGTATTGCGCGTAATGTAATTAGTGACAACATCCTTGAACATAGCACCAATGTTTTATCCCTAGTGGCAACAGCACATCCATAACCTTAGAGGTTCTTGTCACCCCTCCAGATTCACGGAGACATGAACCCACTATCGAGCATAAATACTCCCTCTTGGAGTTACTAGCATCAACTTGGCCAGAGCATCTACTAATAACGGAGAGCATGCAAGATCATAAACAACACATAGACATAACTTTGATAATCAACATAACAAGTATTCTCTATTCATCGGATCCCAACAAACGCAACATATAGAATTACAGATAGATGATCTTGATCATGTTAGGCAGCTCACAAGATCCGACAATGAAGCACAATGGGGAGAAGACAACCATCTAGCTACTGCTATGGACCCATAGTCCAGGGGTAGACTACTCACACATCACTCCGGAGGCGACCATGGCGGCGTAGAGTCCTCCGGGAGATGATTCCCCTCTCGGCAGGGTGCAGGAGGCGATCTCCTGGATCCCCGAGATGGGATCAGCGGTGGCGGCGTCTCGGAAGGTTTTCCGTATCGTGGCTCTCGGCACTGGGGTTTCGCAACGGAGGCTTTAAGTAGGCGGAAGGGCAGGTCAGGAGGCGGCACGAGGGCCCCACACCACAGGGCCGCGCGGCCAAGGGGGGGCCGCGCCGCCCTAGGGTCTGGGCACCTCGTGGCCCCACTTCGTCTCCTCTTCGGACTTCTGGAAGCTTCGTGGCAAAATAGGACCCTGGGCGTTGATTTCGTCCAATTCCAAGAATATTTCGTTACTAGGATTTCTGAAACCAAAAACAGCAGAAAACAAAGAATCGGCACTTCGGCATCTTGTTAATAGGTTAGTTCCGTAAAAATGCACGAATATGACATAAAGTGTGCATAAAACATGTAGATAACATCAATAATGTGGCATGGAACATAAGAAATTATCGATACGTCGGAGACGTATCAGCATCCCCAAGCTTAGTTCTGCTCGTCCCGAGCAGGTAAAACGATAACACAGATAATTTCTGGAGTGACATGCCATCATAACCTTGATCATACTATTTGTAAAGCATATGTAGTGAATGCAGCGATCAAAACAATGTATATGACATGAGTAAACAAGTGAATCATAAAGCAAAGACTTTTCATGAATAGCACTTCAAGACAAGCATCAATAAGTCTTGCATAAGAGTTGACTCATAAAGCAATAATTCATAGTAAAAGTATTGAAGCAACACAAAGGAAGATTAAGTTTCAGCGGTTGCTTTCAACTTGTAACATGTACATCTCATGGATATTGTCAACATAGAGTAATATAATAAGTGCAATAAGCAAGTATGTAGGAATCAATGCACAGTTCACACAAGTGTTTGCTTCTTGAGGTGGAGAGAAATAGGTGAACTGACTCAACATTGAAAGTAAAAGAATGGTCCTCCATAGAGGAAAAGCATCGATTGCTATATTTGTGCTAGAGCTTTGATTTTGAAAACATGAAACAATTTTGTCAACGGTAGTAATAAAGCATATGTATCATGTAAATTATATCTTACAAGTTGCAAGCCTCATGCATAGTGTACTAATAGTGCCCGCACCTTGTCCTAATTAGCTTGGACTACCGGATCATCACAATGCACATGTTTTAACCAAGTGTCACAAAGGGGTACCTCTATGCCGCCTGTACAAAGGTCTAAGGAGAAAGCTCGCATTGGATTTCTCGCTATTGATTATTCTCAACTTATACATCCATACCGGGACAACATAGACAACAGATAATGGACTCCTCTTTTATGCATAAGCATGTAACAACAATTAATAATTTTCTCATATGAGATTGAGGATATATGTCCAAAACTGAAACTTCCACCATGGATCATGGCTTTAGTTAGCGGCCCAATGTTCTTCTCTAACAATATGCATGCTTAACCATAAGGTGGTAGATCTCTCTTACTTCAGACAAGACGAACATGCATAGCAACTCACATGAAATTCAACAAAGAGTAGTTGATGGCGTCCCCAGTGAACATGGTTATCGCACAACAAGCAACTTAATAAGAGATAAAGTGCATAATTACATATTCAATACCACAATAGTTTTTAAGCTATTTGTCCCATGAGCTATATATTGCAAAGGTGAATGATGGAATTTTAAAGGTAGCACTCAAGCAATTTACTTTGGAATGGCGGGAAATACCATGTAGTAGGTAGGTATGGTGGACACAAATGGCATAGTGGTTGGCTCAAGTATTTTGGATGCATGAGAAGTATTCCCTCTCGATACAAGGTTTAGGCTAGCAAGGCTTATTTGAAACAAACACAAGGATGAACCGTGCAGCAAAACTCACATAAAAGACATATTGTAAACATTATAAGACTCTACACCGTCTTCCTTGTTGTTCAAACTCAATACTAGAAATTATCTAGACCTTAGAGAAACCAAATATGCAAACCAAATTTTAGCATGCTCTATGTATTTCTTCATTAATGGGTGCAAAGCATATGATGCTGATACGTCTCCGACGTATCGATAATTTCTTATGTTCCATGCCACATTATTGATGTTATCTACATGTTTTATGCACACTTTATGTCATATTCGTGCATTTTCTGGAACTAACCTATTAACAAGATGCCGAAGTGCCGATTCTGTTTTCTGCTGTTTTTGGTTTCAGAAATCCTAGTAAGGAAATATTCTCGGAATTGGACGAAATCAAAGCCCAGGGGCCTATTTTCTCACGAAGCTTCCAGAAGTCCGAAGGAGAGACGAAGAGGGGCCACGGAGGGGCCACACCATAGGGCGGCGCGCCCCCCCCCCCTTGGCCGCGCCGGCCTGTAGTGTGGGGCCCCCGTGCCGCCTCTTGACCTGCCCTTCCGCCTATAAAAAGTCTCCGTGACGAAACCCCCAGTACCAAGAACCACGATACGGAAAACCTTCCAGAGACGCCGCCGCCGCCGATCCCATCTCGGGGGATCCAGGAGATCGCCTCCGGCACCCTGCCGGAGAGGGGAATCATCTCCCGGAGGACTCTACGCCGCCATGGTCGCCTCCGGTGTGATGTGTGAGTAGTCTACCCCTGGACTATGGGTCCATAGCAGTAGCTAGATGGTTGTCTTCTCCCCATTGTGCTATCATTGTCGGATCTTGTGAGCTGCCTAACATGATCAAGATCATCTATCTGTAATTCTATATGTTGCGTTTGTTGGGATCCGATGAATAGAGAATACTTGTTATGTTGATTATCAAAGTTATGCTTATGTGTTGTTTATGATCTTGCATGCTCTCCGTTACTAGTAGATGCTCTGGCCAAGTAGATGCTTGTAACTCCAAGAGGGAGTACTTATGCTCGATAGTGGGTTCATGCCCGCATTGACACAGGACGATGTGAAAGTTCTAAGGTTGTGTTGTGCAGTTGCCACTAGGGATCAAACATTAGTGCTCTGTTCAAGGATGTAGTCACTAGTTACATGACGCACCATACTTAATGCAATTGTCTGTTGTTTGCAACTTAATCTTGGAGGGTTCGGATGATAACCTGAAGGTGGACTTTTTAGGCATAGATGCGGTTGGATGGCGGTCTATGTACTTTGTCGTAATGCCCAATTAAATCTCACTATACTCATCATGATATGTATGTGCATGGTCATGCTCTCTTTATTTGTCAATTGCCCAACTGTAATTTGTTCACCCAACATCTTTGTTCGTCTTATGGGAGAGACACCTCTAGTGAACTGTGGACCCCGGTCCAATTCTCTTCTGAAATACAATCTACTGCAATACTTGTTCTGCTGTTTTCTGCAAACAATCATCTTCCACACAATACGGTTAACTCTTTGTTACAGCAAGCCGGTGAGATTGACAACCTCACTTATTCGTTGGGGCAAAGTACTTTGGTTGTGTTGTGCAGGGTTCCACGTTGGCGCCGGAATCCCTGGTGTTGCGCCGCACTACATCCCGCCGCCATCAACCTTCAACGTGCTTC
This sequence comes from Lolium perenne, assembly GCF_019359855.2. NCBI lineage: Eukaryota > Viridiplantae > Streptophyta > Magnoliopsida > Poales > Poaceae > Lolium > Lolium perenne. Next base: position 211,092,729 of record NC_067250.2, on the reverse strand, counting down.
TTGGCTCCTCCTGGTTCGATAAACCTTGGTTTCTTTCGAGGGAAAACTTGCTGCTATGCGCATCATACCTTCCTCTTGGGGTTGCCCAACGAACGTGTGAAATACACGCCATCAAGCTCATTTTCTCGGGCGCCGTTGTTTGGGAGATCAAGACACGCTGCAAGGGGAGTCTCCACTTCTCAATCTCTTTACTTTGTTTTTGTCTTGCTTAGTTTTATTTACTACTTTGTTTGCTGCACTAAATCAAAATACAAAAAATTAGTTGCTAGTTTTACTTTATTTGCTATCTTGTTTGCTATATCAAAAACACAAAAAAATTAGTTTACTTGCATTTACTTTATCTAGTTTGCTTTATTTACTACTACTAAAATGAGTAATCCTGAAGTTGAAGTTCGCACGTTTAAGCAACGAGGGGAGAATGTTTGAGAGATGCTTGGTATAGAATTAGTGATGCCCATAATAGATGCACTAAGAAGCACTCCACCATTATTTTACTCAGGAATTTTTATGTTGGTATCTCTAGCTGGAATAGATATGTTCTTGATAGTCTCGCAAAAGGTGACTTCCTAAGTACTCCTGCATTAGAAGCTAGTTGCATTATTGAGAGCTTATTTGGAATACCCCTGTTGATAAAGTTAAAACTGAAATCTCTCTTGAAGATGTTATGAAAAAATTGGAAACCATAGAGAAAATTTTTCCAAGTATTGAAGCTAAATTGGAAATATTACTTGATAAAACTGATGAACTTGATAAATCCTTAGGAGGAATTGATGAAAGAATTAGTGTCCTAGGAACTAATGCTGTCCATGATGATCAAATCAATAGGATTGACGAACTTGAAAAAGCTATGGGAACCTTGGGTTCAACATTTTCTTCTCTTAAATATAAGGAGAAAGCTTATGTGGGTAAGGAGCAAAAGTTTATGTATGTCTCTAAAGTGCCTAGACCAAAGAAGTATTATTATAGGCCTAAAATTGACAAAGCCCTTAGTACCACTATGGATGGGGAGCTCATGATAACGATGCACCATCTCTTGATAATACTTGATACACACTTTCTGCGCCTAGCTGAAAGGCGTTAAAGAAAAGCGCTTATGGGAGACAACCCATGTTTTTACCTACAGTACTTTGTTTTTATTTTGTGTCTTGGAAGTTGTTTACTACTGTAGCAACCTCTCCTTATCTTAGTTTTGTGTTTTGTTGTGCCAAGTTAAGCCGTTGATAGAAAAGTAAGTACTAGATTTGGATTACTGCACAGTTCCAGATTTCTTTGCTGTCACGAATCTGGGTCCACCTCCCTGTAGGTAGCTCAGAAAATTAAGCCAATTTACGTGCATGATCCTCAGATATGTACGCAACTTTCATTCAATTTGAGCATTTTCATTTGAGCAAGTCTGGTGCCATTTTAAAATTCGTCAATACGAACTGTTCTGTTTTGACAGATTCTGCCTTTTATTTCGCATTGCCTCTTTCGCTATGTTGGATGAATTTCTTTGATCCACTAATGTCCAGTAGCATTATGCAATGTCCAGAAGTGTTAAGAATGATTGTGTCACCTCTGAATATGTCAAATTTATATTGTGCACTAACCCTCTAATGAGTTGTTTCGAGTTTGGTGTGGAGGAAGTTTTCAAGGATCAAGAGAGGAGTATGATGCAACATGATCAAGGAGAGTGAAAGATCTAAGCTTGGGGATGCCCCGGTGGTTCACCCCTGCATATATCAAGAAGACTCAAGCGTCTAAGCTTGGGGATGCCCAAGGCATCCCCTTCTTCATCGACAACATTATCAGGTTCCTCCCCTGAAACTATATTTTTATTCCATCACATCTTATGTGCTTTTTCTTGGAGCGTCGGTTTGTTTTTGTTTTTTGTTTTGTTTGAATAAAATGGATCCTAGCATTCACTTTATGGGAGAGAGACACGCTCCGCTGTAGCATATGGACAAGTATGTCCTTGGTTTCTACTCATAGTATTCATGGCGAAGTTTCTCCTTCGTTAAATTGTTATATGGTTGGAATTGGAAAATGATACATGTAGTAATTGCTATAAATGTCTTGGGTAATGTGATACTTGGCAATTGTTGTGCTCATGATTAAGCTCTTGCATCATATGCTTTGCACCCATTAATGAAGAAATACATAGAGCATGCTAAAATTTGGTTTGCATATTTGGTTTCTCTAAGGTCTAGATAATTTCTAGTTTTGAGTTTGAACAACAAGGAAGACGGTGTAGAGTCTTATAATGTTTTCAATATGTCTTTTATGTGAGTTTTGCTGCACCGGTTCATCCTTGTGTTTGTTTCAAATAAGCCTTGCTAGCCTAAACCTTGTATCGAGAGGGAATACTTCTCATGCATCCAAAATACTTGAGCCAACCACTATGCCATTTGTGTCCACCATACCTACGTATACTACATGGTATTTTCTGCCATTCCAAAGTAAATTGCTTGAGTGCTACCTTTAAAATTCCATCATTCACCTTTGCAATATATAGCTCATGGGACAAATAGCTTAAAAACTATTGTGGTATTGAATATGTAATTATGCACTTTATCTCTTATTAAGTTGCTTGTTGTGCGATAACCATGTTCACTGGGGACGCCATCAACTTTTCGTTGTTGAATTTCATGTGAGTTGCTATGCATGTTCGTCTTGTCTGAAGTAAGAGAGATCTACCACCATATGGTTAAGCATGCATATGTTAGAGAAGAACATCGGGCCGCTAACTAAAGCCATGCTCCATGGTGGAAGTTTCAGTTTTGGACAACAATCCTCAAATCTCAAATGAGAAAATTATTAATTGTTGGTATATGCTTATGCATAAAAGAGGAGTCCATTATCTGTTGTCTATGTTGTCCCGGTATGGATGTCTAAGTTGAAGAATAATCAATAGCGAGAAATCCAATGCGAGCTTTCTCCTTAGACCTTTGTACAGGCGGCATAGAGGTACCCCTTTGTGACACTTGGTAAAAACAATGCATTGTGATGACCCGGTAGTCCAAGCTAATTAGGACAAGGTGCGGGCACTATTAGTACGCTATGCATGAGGCTTGCAACTTATAAGATATAATTTACATGATGCATATGCTTTATTACTACCGTTGACAAAATTGTTTCATGTTTTCAAAATCAAAGCTCTAGCACAAATATAGCAATCGATGCTTTTCCTCTATGGAGGACTATTCTTTTACTTTCAATGTTGAGTCAGTTCACCTATCTCTCTCCACCTCAAGAAGCAAACACTTGTGTGAACTGTGCATTGATTCCTACATACTTGCTTATTGCACTTATTATATTACTCTATGTTGACAATATCCATGAGATATACATGTTACAAGTTGAAAGCAACCGCTGAAACTTAATCTTCTTTTGTGTTGCTTCAATGCCTTTACTTTGAATTATTGCTTTATGAGTTAACTCTTATGCAAGACTTATTGATGCTTGTCTTGAAGTACTATTCATGAAAAGTCTTTGCTTTATGATTCACTTGTTTACTCATATCATATACAATGTTTTGATCGCTGCATTCACTACATATGCTTTACAAATAGTATGATCAAGGTTATGATGGCATGTCACTCCAGAAATTATCTGTGTTATCGTTTTACCTGCTCGGGACGAGCAGAACTAAGCCTGGGCATGCTGATCCCTCTCCGACGTATCGATAATTTCTTATGTTCCATGCCACATTATTGATGTTATCTACATGTTTTATGCACACTTTATGTCATATTCGTGCATTTTCTCGGAACTAACCTATTAACAAGATGCCGAAGTGCCGATTCTTTGTTTTTCTGCTGTTTTTGGTTTCAGAAATCCTAGTAAGGAAATTTTCTCGGAATTGGACGGAATCAAAGCCCAGGGGCCTATTTTCTCACGAAGCTTCCAGAAGTCCGAAGGAGAGACGAAGAGGGGCCACGGAGGGGCCACACCATAGGGCGGCGCGGCCCCCCCCCCTTGGCCGCGCCGGCCTGTAGTGTGGGGCCCCCGTGCCGCCTCTTGACCTGCCCTTCCGCCTATAAAAAGTCTCCGTGACGAAACCCCCAGTACCGAGAACCACGATACGGAAAACCTTCCAGAGACGCCGCCGCCGATCCCATCTCGGGGGATCCAGGAGATCGCCTCCGGCACCCTGCCGGAGAGGGGAATCATCTCCCGGAGGACTCTACGCCGCCATGGTCGCCTCCGGTGTGATGTGTGAGTAGTCTACCCCTGGACTATGGGTCCATAGCAGTAGCTAGATGGTTGTCTTCTCCCCATTGTGCTATCATTGTCGGATCTTGTGAGCTGCCTAACATGATCAAGATCATCTATCTGTAATTCTATATGTTGCGTTTGTTGGGATCCGATGAATAGAGAATACTTGTTATGTTGATTATCAAAGTTATGCTTATGTGTTGTTTATGATCTTGCATGCTCTCCGTTACTAGTAGATGCTCTGGCCAAGTAGATGCTTGTAACTCCAAGAGGGAGTACTTATGCTCGATAGTGGGTTCATGCCTGCATTGACACCTGGGACAGTGACAGAAAGTTCTAAGGTTGTGTTGTGCTGTTGCCACTAGGGATAAAACATTAGTGCTATGTTCAAGGATGTAGTCACTAGTTACATTACGCACCATACTTAATGCAATTGTCTGTTGTTTGCAACTTAATACTGGAGGGGGTTCGGATGATAACCTGAAGGTGGACTTTTTAGGCATAGATGCAGTTGGATGGCGGTCTATGTACTTTGTCATAATGCCCAATTAAATCTCACTATACTCATCATGATATGTATGTGCATGGTCATGCTCTCTTTATTTGTCAATTGCCCAACTGTAATTTGTTCACCCAACATGCTGTTCGTCTTATGGGAGAGACACCTCTAGTGAACTGTGGACCCCGGTCCAATTCTCTTACTGAAATACAATCTACTGCAATACTTGTTCTACTGTTTTCTGCAAACAATCATCTTCCACACAATACGGTTAACTCTTTGTTACAGCAAGCCGGTGAGATTGACAACCTCACTGTTTCATTGGGGCAAAGTACTTTGGTTGTGTTGTGCAGGTTCCACGTTGGCGCCGGAATCCCTGGTGTTGCGCCGCACTACATCCCGCCGCCATCAACCTTCAACGTGCTTCTTGGCTCCTCCTGGTTCGATAAACCTTGGTTTCTTTCTGAGGGAAAACTTGCTGCTGTGCGCATCATACCTTCCTCTTGGGGTTGCCCAACGAACGTGTGAAATACACGCCATCAGATGCAAGAGCTTAAACATGAGCACAACAATTGCCAAGTATCACATTACCCAAGACAATAATAGCAATTACTACATGTATCATTTTCCAATTCCAACCATATAACAATTTAACGAAGGAGAAACTTCGCCATGAATACTATGAGTAGATACTAAGGACATACTTGTCCATATGCTACAGCGGAGCGTGTCTCTCTCCCATAAAGTGAATGCTAGGATCCATTTTATTCAAACAAAACAAAAACAAAAACAAACCGACGCTCCAAGAAAAGCACATAAGATGTGATGGAATAAAAATATAGTTTCAGGGGAGGAACCTGATAATGTTGTCGATGAAGAAGGGGATGCCTTGGGCATCCCCAAGCTTAGACGCTTGAGTCTTCTTGATATATGCAGGGGTGAACCACCGGGGCATCCCCAAGCTTAGAGCTTTCACTCTCCTTGATCATGTTGCATCATACTCCTCTCTTGATCCTTGAAAACTTTCTCCACACCAAACTTAGAACAACTCATTAGAGGGTTAGCGACAATAAAAATTAACATGTTCAGAGGTGACACAATCATTCTTAACACTTCTGGACATTGCATAAAGCTACTGGACATTAATGGATCAAAGAAATTCATCCAACATAGCAAAAGAGGCAATGCGAAATAAAAGGCAGAATCTGTCAAAACAGAACAGTTCGTATTGACGAATTTTATCGAGGCACCAGACTTGCTCAAATGAAAATGCTCAAATTGAATGAAAGTTGCATACATATCTGGGGATTACTCACGTAAATTGGCATAATTTTCTGAGTTACCTACAGGGAAAACAGCCCAGATTCGTGACAGCAAAGAAATCTGTTTCTGCGCAGTAATCCAAATCTAGTATGAACTTTTCTATCAACGACTTTACTTGGCACAACAAAACACTAAACTAAGATAAGAAGAGGTTGCTACAGTAGTAAACAACTTCCAAGACACAAAATAAAAACAAAGTACTGTAGGTAAAAACCATGGGTTGTCTCCCATAAGCGCTTTTCTTTAACGCCTTTCAGCTAGGCGCAGAAAGTGTGTATCAAGTATTATCAAGAGATGGTGCATTGTTATCATAAGCTCCTCCATCTGTAGTGGTACTAAGGGCTTTGTCAATTTTAGGCCTATAATAATATTTCTTTGGTTTGGGTACTTTAGAGGCATACATAAACTTTTGCTCCTTACCCACATAAGCTTTCTTCTTATATTTAAGAGAAGAAAATGTTGAACTCAAGGTTCCCATAGCTTTTTCAAGTTCGCCAATCCTATTGGTTTGATCATCATGGACAACACAAGTTCCTAGGACACTAATTCTTTCATCAATTCCTCCTAAGGATTTATCAAGTTCATCAGTTTTATCAAGTAACATTTCCAATTTAGTTTCAATACTTGGAAATTTTTTCTCTAAGGTTTCCAATTTTTTCATAACATCTTCAAGAGAGATTTCAATTTTAACTTCATCAACAGGTGGTATTCCAAATAGACTCTCAATAATGCAGCTAGCTTCTAATGCAGGAGTACTTAAGAAGTTACCTCCCGCGAGACAATCAAGAACATACCTATTCCAGCTAGAGATACCAACATAAAAATTCCTGAGTAAAATAGTGGTGGAGTGTTTCTTAGTGCACCTATTATGGGCAGTACTAATTCTATACCAAGCATCTCTTAAACATTCTCCCCCTTGTTGCTTAAACGTACGAACTTCAACTTCAGGATTACTCATTTTAGCAGTAGTAAATAAAGCAAACTAGATAAAGTAAATGCAAGTAACTAATTTTTTTGTGTTTTTGATATAGCAAACAAGATAGCAAATAAAGTAAAACTAGCAACTAATTTTTTTGTATTTTGATTTAGTGCAGCAAACAAAGTAGTAAATAAAACTAAGCAAGAAAAAAAACAAAGTAAAGAGATTGAGAAGTGGAGACTCCCCTTGCAGCGTGTCTTGATCTCCCCGGCAACGGCGCCAGAAAAAGAACTTGATGGCGTGTAACTCACACGTTCGTTGGGAACCCCAAGAGGAAGGTATGATGCGCACAGCAGCAAGTTTTCCCTCAGAAAGAAACCAAGGTTTATCGAACCAGGAGGAGCCAAGAAGCACGTTGAAGGTTGATGGCGGCGGGATGTAGTGCGGCGCAACACCAGGGATTCCGGCGCCAACGTGGAACCTGCACAACACAACCAAAGTACTTTGCCCCAACGAAACAGTGAGGTTGTCAATCTCACCGGCTTGCTGTAACAAAGGATTAACCGTATTGTGTGGAAGATGATTGTTTGCAGAAAACAGTAGAACAAGTATTGCAGTAGATTGTATTTCAGTATAGAGAATTGGACCGGGGTCCACAGTTCACTAGAGGTGTCTCTCCCATAAGATAAACAGCATGTTGGGTGAACAAATTACAGTTGGGCAATTGACAAATAAAGAGGGCATGACCATGCACATACATATTATGATGAGTATAGTGAGATTTAATTGGGCATTACGACAAAGTACATAGACCGCCATCCAGCATGCATCTATGCCTAAAAAGTCCACCTTCAGGTTATCATTCGAACCCCCTCCAGTATTAAGTTGCTAACAACAGACAATTGCATTAAGTATTGCGCGTAATGTAATTAGTGACAACATCCTTGAACATAGCACCAATGTTTTATCCCTAGTGGCAACAGCACATCCATAACCTTAGAGGTTCTTGTCACCCCTCCAGATTCACGGAGACATGAACCCACTATCGAGCATAAATACTCCCTCTTGGAGTTACTAGCATCAACTTGGCCAGAGCATCTACTAATAACGGAGAGCATGCAAGATCATAAACAACACATAGACATAACTTTGATAATCAACATAACAAGTATTCTCTATTCATCGGATCCCAACAAACGCAACATATAGAATTACAGATAGATGATCTTGATCATGTTAGGCAGCTCACAAGATCCGACAATGAAGCACAATGGGGAGAAGACAACCATCTAGCTACTGCTATGGACCCATAGTCCAGGGGTAGACTACTCACACATCACTCCGGAGGCGACCATGGCGGCGTAGAGTCCTCCGGGAGATGATTCCCCTCTCCGGCAGGGTGCCGGAGGCGATCTCCTGGATCCCCCGAGATGGGATCGGCGGCGGCGGCGTCTCTGGAAGGTTTTCCGTATCGTGGCTCTCGGTACTGGGGGTTTCGCAACGGAGGCTTTAAGTAGGCGGAAGGGCAGGTCAGGAGGCGGCACGAGGGCCCCACACCACAGGGCCGCGCGGCCAAGGGGGGGGGGCGCGCCGCCCTAGGGTCTGGGCACCTCGTGGCCCCACTTCGTCTCCTCTTCGGACTTCTAGAAGCTTCGTGGCAAAATAGGACCCTGGGCGTTGATTTCGTCCAATTCCGAGAATATTTCGTTACTAGGATTTCTGAAACCAAAAACAGCAGAAAACAAAGAATCGGCACTTCGGCATCTTGTTAATAGGTTAGTTCCAGAAAATGCACGAATATGACATAAAGTGTGCATAAAACATGTAGATAACATCAATAATGTGGCATGGAACATAAGAAATTATCGATACGTCAGAGACGTATCACCTTACTATTTTAATCTTTATGCTATGTTGATTTTCTACTTCAGCCTTAAATATCTTGAATTTATCCAATGCTTCTGAACGCTCTTTAATTGGATAAATATAACCATAACGCGAATAATCATCCGTGAATGTTATGAAGGAATCATAGCCATCCACAGATTTCACAGGAAATGGACCGCATATATCCGTATGAATTATTTCTAAAACTCATGTGCTTCTTTTGGCACCCTTCTTTACGTTCTTTACATACTTTCCTTTAATGCAATCGATGCATTGTTCTAAATTCGAAAATTCCATAGGCGGAAGGATTGATTCTTTTACTAAGCGTTCTATTCTCCCCCTCGAAATATGGCCTAAATGACAGTGCCATAATTTCGAAGAGACTTCATCAACTCTCTTCCGCTCATTATTTTCATTCAGGGATGTGGAGACATTCTCATTATCAGCGCTTAAAACATTCACATTCTCATCACAAAGTGACAATAAATAAAGCTTGTCTTGTCTGAAGGCAAGACCAACAATCTCATTATTAAACTTGATCTTACATTGACCATCACCAAAATGGCAAGCAAAACCATCATCATCTAAGCGCGATACACTTATTAAGTTCCGATGCAAAGAGGGTACATAAAGCACATCTACTAATAAAAGTACAAAGCCATTAGCTAATACTAATGGGAGATCTCCAATGGCTTCGACTTCAGCTTGGACGCCGTTTGCTACTTTAATGCATCTTTCTCCTCTTTGCAGGGTCTGTCTCATACGGAATCCCTGTAATGAATTTGCAACATGAACAGTTGTACCTGAGTCAATCCACCAAGTAGATTTTGCATAACTTAAAAATAAGGATTCATCTACAAATGTAATTAAATCCTCACCTTTCTTGCACAGATGTTTCAGGAATGCCACACAGTCTTTCTGGTAGTGGCCCTTTTCCTTGCACCACTTGCAAGTGTCCTTGGCCACCTCTTCATGCGGCTAATGATCTTGAGCTTTTCATGCGGCTTAGCAGGAGGAGGATTCCACTGAGGTTTCCCTTGTGGCTTGGAACTCTGAAAGTTCCTCTTCTTGGTTGGGCTTAGGTAATTGATAGAATCACCAGATTGCCCCTTGATCCTCTCTTCTTCTTGCACACACATGGCAATCATCTTCTCAATGGCCCACTTTTCTGGCTGTGCATTGTAGTTCACAGCAAAGGTCTCAAATTCTTTTGGGAGTGAGGCAAAGATCAGATGGATGATGAACTGTTCCGGAAGCTCCATCTCCATAGACTTGAGCCTAGAAGACATATGGCTCATCCTCAATATGTGATCCCTTACTCCACCACCAGTGTACTTTGTAGTGACAAGCTTTCTTATGAGAGTGCTAGCATAGGCCTTGGAAGACCCAGTAAACTGACTCTCTACCTTTTTCAGGTACTCACTGGCGGTGTCGCACTGTGGGATTGCTCCCCTTATAGCCTCCAAAATGGATCTCTTGATCACCATCAAGCACTTTCTGTTGAACGAGTCCCACTTAGCACGATCAAGATCGTACTTCATTCTTTTTGGTCCATGGTCAAGAACCCTTTTGTTGAAGTCATCTTCACTTTCTTTGTCACCCCTCACGGGGTCCTTAGGTTCTATGGGACAAGCCTCTATCAGTGCCAAGTCGAGGTCAAGCAAAGCAAGCCCCATCTCAACCTTCTCTCCCCACGAGCCATATCACTACAAGAAAAGTTCTGATAGACAACGTCTCAAAATCGTCCGCTAAGGGGTATTTTTCGTCGCCTATGGGCCTAACCCGACGATATGGGTTCTGTTGTGGAAACTGCGTCAGGCAAAGTCCTACGACGATTTTTTCGGTCCGTCGCGCTTGGGCGCCCTTCCGCCACGGAAAATCGGACCGTTGCCCAAGTGTTTCCGGGAGCCCGTTGACTGCTGACGTCATGCAAACTGACACGTGGCAGACGCCGTTAACTGGCAGTTAACGGCGTTAACCGGCTGAAACCCCGTGGTAGATGGTAGGCCCACACGAGGCCTGCCACGTCTTAAGCGGGCCGGCCCATTAAGTTTGCGGGCCGGGCCAGCTGACTTAGTTTGACCGGTCAACTATATAGCTGGGCTGGTCCATTAGTTACGTGGGCCGGGCCTAACCTCTAAGGTTGATCGGTCAAAACTTTAATGGGCCGGCCCACTAAGTATGTGGGCCGGCCGAATGCACTCGTTTGTGGGTCAACAGGCAAAAGGGCCGGCCCACAAGACATGTGGGACCCACTTTCCTGGTATCGGGCCAGCCCATTTACAAAGTGGGGTCCACATTAAAGCAACTGGGCCGGCCCAAGAAGTTATTGGGCCGGCCCAATTAGCATGTGGGTCCCACTTTCCTGCTATCGGGCCGGCCCATTTAGTACGTGGGGTCCACATTTGATCAAATGGGCTGGCCCAACAAGCCAGTGGGCCGGGCCAAAGCACCGGTGGGTCCCACTTTCCTGTTACTGGGCCACCCCATTTAGTATGTGGTGTCCACCATATAGCAAGTGGGCCGGCCCAACAAGAGAGTGGGGCTGGGCCAAAAACACAGTGGGTCCCACTTTCCGGTTAAAGGGTGGCCCATTTAGTATGTGGGGTCCACCATATAGCAAGTGGGCCGGCCCAACAAGATAGTGGGCGGGCCAAAACACCGGTGGGTCCCACTTTCTGTTAAACGGCCGTCCCATTTAGTATGGGGGGTGCCCCATTTAGGCAGTGGGGCCGCCCAACAAGCTAGTTGGCCGGGCCAAAATCACAGGTGGGTCCCACTTTCCTCTTAAAGGGCCGGCCCGTTTATTATGTGGGGTCCACCATATAGCAAGTGGGCGGCCCCCCTAGATAGTGGGCCGGGCCAAAAACACTGGTGGGTCCCACTTTCGTCTTAAAGGGCCGGCCCATTTAGTATGCGGGGTCCACCGCAAAAGCAATTGGGCTGGCCCAACTAGTTAGTGGGCCGGCCCAGTAGTGGGTGGGGTCCACCTTAAAGCAAGTGGGCCGGCCCAATTAGAGTGTGGGGTCCACAGTAAATCAAGTGGGCTGGCCCAATAAGTAAGTGGGCCAGCCCGTTTAGTTGCTGTTTATATGCCGGCGTAAAAGGCGCTTTAGGATTTTGCGGGCCGGCACGTATGTGATTTCGCTTAATTGGGCCGTTTAAGGGATAGGAATTCGTGATTTAGATACTGAGAATATTTACGCAGCATTGATTTCTGTCGGATAGCCTCACTTACCACAAGCACCAAAGAAAAAATGCGCGAAAGAACTATAAAAACTAACTAAATATTACATCAATGCAAGGCTTTAAAAAATATTACTGAACCCGGAGAAATTGAATGGTAATTAAACCTAGCAATACAATGAAGCGATCCGGCAATCTTTTAAGTTGTCCATGCAGCACCTATATCTGAAACAAAGACATTACAAGTTAAGACAGACAACAATGGAAACGCAAAGACAACTGCAATATTGTTTGCCAAAGAATTTGGAACTCATCATTTCGTCGTTATAACAAGATCATTGTAATGCGCACAATAAGCAAACAAAGAGTGCATGCCGCATACCAACAGCCAATATAATGAGCATGTTAGAATGAAACAATGAGACTTACTACTGTCAAGTCCCATGCAAACCAACATGTTCAGGGAGTACAAAATTGGCATGAACAACATAGTAGCAGGCTATAAATTTTGTAACAACGACTGAGCAAGATGAAGTTATGATGGCTACATCTACAGAGCAGGGAATGTAAACCAAAAATAGAAGTTACGATGGCAAAAGCTAAAGAGGAGGGAATGTGAACCAACATGTGCCAAGTGCAATTACTTCATTTTGGCCGTGAACTAAATAATACTCCTGAACTTATAGTGAAGGGGATGCAAATCAAGATGTTTCGGGATCTAAACTTGTAATGAGGAACACATAGAGGATAGTTAATGCTGGAGCTTAGGATGGACCAGATACAGAATATAGTGGGATCACCTGTGAACTTGTATAAGAGGGAATGCAAACCAATATGTTCAGCTTTCCATATGTGAGCGTCATGCCAAGTCAGAGAAACAAGTCAATAATGCAGCTTTTGAAGAACAAGATGGCACGCAAAATTATTATCTAGTAGTATGACAAGTTTATTTGTACTACAAAGCTAGATAGCAGAGTGATAGCATGCCAAACTAAGTCCTTACTTTGTTAGCTTACAATGAACTAGATACAAAACAATGGCATCACCTGTAGTACAGGGAATGCAAGCCAACATGTTCATGGAGTAAAAAATTGGCACAAACAACATAGTAGCAGGCCATAATTTTTGTAACAACGAATGAGCAAGATAAAGTTATGATGGCTAGATCTACAGAGCAGGGAATGTAAATCAAATATAGAAGTTACGATGCCAAAAGCTATAGAGCAGGGAATGCGAACCAACATGTGCAATTACTTAAAATTGGCCATGAACTAAATAATAGCAGGATGTTACTATAATACCTATAATTTTTGTAACAACGACTGAGCAAGATAGAAGTTATGATGGCTACATCTACAGAGCAGGGAATGCAAACCAAAATGTTCAATCGCTTAAAGTTAGCAATGAAGTAGAAAATAGCAACGTGTTACGGTCATAGCTAGGAATGAACTAAAAGAGCTTCAGACAAACAAGCATCTGAACCCAGAACATGGCGCTAAAACAAGGGACTTACATTAGGAGAAGCACTCTGTGGGAGTCACAGCAGATCTTCCTGGGGTTGATAGATCCGGTGATGAAGTACGCTACATGTGCTACTTGGGGTTGGAGAGACGACCATTACACTTCATGATTACTCATCTCATCTGCAAAAACGTAACGGCGCGTCGTTAGCACAAATAGGTTCCCCCAAGATTAGACAAGAACTTGCAGGCAAGCAATAGAAAAGCGACAGTAGAAGAGTTTAGATCATGCAAGGCGCCGGTGAAGCAGATCCGGTTCATGCACAGCGGTGTCGGTGAGCAAGATCCGATGCGGTGGACGACGGATCCGGCGAAGCGGCTCCGGCGGGGTGGACGATACCGCAGCTGAAGCAACTGCGGTAGACTGCTGGATGAGCATATGGTTTCGAGGTACGGCGGGGATGATCCGGTCCGGTTGATGACGGCGTCGATGAAGTGGTTCCGGCAGGCAGCCGGATGACGAGGATCGCGAGGGCTCGGGTAGGCCAGGGAAGTCTGGCGGGGATGTTCCGGTGCGGTGGTCGTGGAGGTGGGAGAGAGGGACTTGGGAAGTTCCGGTGGGTGGTCTGAAGGAAATGTATTTTTTTTGGGAGGGTTTCCGGGCTAGGGAGGTGGTGATCCAAAAAATGATGGGCAGACCCCCCCACCAACCGACTTTGCTGCCATCTCCACAGGGGTAGAATGGGAATTTTGAAGCGTGTGAAATTTTTGTATTTTGTGGGCGGGAAGTTTTTCCGCTATGAGATTTTGAATTTGGCCACCGTCCAAGTATAATGATAAAAAAATTGTGAGACCGTACTAGTACCTCTGTTCAAGGCCGAGTGCAAAATCAAATCATCATCACGTTGAAAATTTGTTACCAACTTACCATGATCATGATCTACCTCTGAAAATGGGCGCATCCACTAAAACTTGCAAAGTATAATGATACAAATTTGTGAGACCGTACTAGTACTTATGTTCAAGGTCGAGTGCAACATCAAATCATCATTACATTGAAAATTGTGTTACCATGATCATGATATTTCTCTGAATTTGGCGCATCCGCTAAATCTCGCAAAGGATAATGATAAAAAAATGTGAGATTGTACTAGTTCTTATGTTCAAGGCCGAGTACAAGATCAAATCATCATCACGTTGAAATTTGTTACAATGATCATAACATATCTCTAAAATTGGTGCATCCGCTAAATCTTGCACGTGGCGCATCTCGGTGCGGAGCAACAGGTCGGTGCTATCAAGGTTGAGGCGTCGGTAGCGTCATCGGGCTCTCCTCTCTTGATAGATCTTCTACATGGCGCGGCGCACCACCCGCCGATAAGCAGTCACATGTGAGACCGAGGTGGAGACGTCCCCGGCATCCTCGAGGCGCGGCCGCCCTTCTACGAGCCAGCGTCGACTCAAGGTATGAATCCATGTGGTGCCTTAGATTTATTGTTCTTCTCTTATGATTATTTTGAGCCGAACATGTGTGCTCTTTCTCTGAATATATTGCTTGAAAAGCTTACCAAGTTACTTAAATTCACTTCGTTCTTAATCTTGCGAGCTAATATTGTTATTTTAATAAACGGTGGTGCGCGCAAGCAGAATTATTTGTGGGTGTGTTGAGCTGTTAGGCATAAGTCGAAATCCTCATCTAAACGAGGCCTCAGCTTAACACATAAAAAAGGTGTTCAATCTCGCCCACAATACCCTCTTCTGTCCTCTCCCTTTATTGGAACTTGTTTTGCAGACAAGGAAAGTGGCACGTGTAATGTGAGTAAAACCCTCTTAGCCAAAATCATCTACGAGCAAGATTTTCTATATTGTAGATGCCCCAATTGACTCTCATTCCCAAAGTAGTTTTTTTATGTCAGTATAGACTTCTTTACTGGATGTATACTATCGTACATGGCATGCATTTGCCTAATGAGCAACATTGTATTGCTATTTTAGCCAACCTGATCGATATGTCAAGCTTCATGCACGAGATGCCATGTTTAATTTACTCCCTCGCTCTGATCCATATTTCTTGATGTGAAATGAATGTGAATCGGAGGGAGTACTTTTCTTAGATAGTACTATATCATTTCAAAAAAAGTACTACTACATCACAAATGCATCAAAAGAGTACTACCTCACAACACCCCCCCGGTTCTACTAGTAGAGTATAAAGCGGAACTTCCAAAGGGATTAAGACTACACATATGAACTTTAAACATGACCAGGAGCATGAGGGCCAGCAGCGGGCGTTGACGTGGAGCAAGCTAGGCAAGACGTAATTACGGAGGAAGAGGCCATATGATGCGTGCTTGGCCTTGGTTGCAGGGCGGTGTTTCCCCCTATGTACTTAGGCCTACACCCATCGCATGTTGGATCAGGCTGTGGATGTCCTTCTAGAGAAATTTGCCACATAATGGGCAAAATAGCTCCCCGCGCATGCGTAAACAATTTCACCACCCTTCAGCCGCTTGAGAACATAGCGGCTTTTCCGGTCCCTGCGCACCTTGTTGTTGTCCATGTCATCAGAATACTCCTATGAATTATTAAGTACTGCATAATCAGGTTTTTTATGACAGATCGAATAAATACTCCACTAACATAATCAAACCTTAGAAACCCTAAAATTAAATGTGTAGAACAAGTAAATGGCAGAAGAAATCGTAATAAATCATGAGAAACCCTATGAACAACCATGAACATAAGCCACAACAATTGCAAGTCCACTAAGTATGAACACATAAATTGATTATATGACTACATGGCAGATTAGTCGAAATTAAACTAGAATCTGATCTTACGAATCGTAGAATCAATTACATCTACAAGAACAAGGTTGGATATCAAATCAATCAAGAACCAGGCTCGTGCAAACCATGTGAATAGCAATATGACACAAAGAGGGTTGGGACAGTTTCGGTAAAAGAGAAGTACCTCCTCGTCATCACCCTCAACATCCTCGGAACCGAACGTTTGGGCTGAAATCGTCGAAGGGGTCGAGGTTCGCGTCCAGACATCGGGCCTAGGAAGACCTCGCCGTGGTGGCCTGCAACGCCGTGCACATCTTCGGCGGGATAAACAACATTGGTATCCACCTTACGCTCGACGGCCGGGACGCCCGTTTCGACCGAGGTCGAAGAACCAGACAAGCGAGAGGAGACGAGCGGCATGGGTGCCGGTGAAGCCTCACCCGTCGTGACGGCCAGGACGCCCATTTCGACCGAGGTCGAAGAATCCGACAAGCAGAGGAGACGAGCGGCCTGGGTGCCCGGTGAAGCCTCACCCACCGCGACGGCCACTACCGTAGAGGCATCCTCTGCGTGGGCGGTCGCCTATTGCTCCGCCTCGTATGCAATACCTATCTTCATGCTGCTGCGGTTGGAAACGGGAAAGTCGATGCCTCAGAGGTGCGGTGAGTGGATGGGGGGTTTTCACAGTGTGGGGGAGGCAAGTTGGGGGAGTGGAGAGGACGAGCTCGCGAGAGATGATGAGGCCGATTATGTTATAGCCTCTGACTCTCTGTATCCAGTAGTGGACGCGTGAAGTCATGCATGTACTCGACTTTCCACTTTCTGGGAGACGTGTACGAAACTTTTTTTTTTGGACCATTTAACTTCATGTGGGACTCATGTATACCAATACTTCCAAACGTCATAAGTAATTCAAAATCATTCAGAATAATATGAGACCTTAACATTTTATTTTTTGTGTCAGATATTGTCTATGAAAAATAACATCCTTCAAAAAATAAATCCCCTATGCCAATCCGATCATGCCCGTCTACTCCAACTAGCTTCCTCGAGTAATTTGTCACCTTACATTCTTAAAATGAACCAAAATTTGGCACAGGGGTGCATCATCACATGGAAAATGATGTCACCATTCTGTCTTCCCATTTTTTTTGAATTTTTCAAAATTGTCATGCCCTAAAGGAAAAAATGTACTCCTTCTAAGAAGCATGTATCAGAATGGCATTACCAATACCTAGGGGTGGGGTGGGGGGAGGGGGGCACATGGTGGTGTGATGATACATCACATTTGGACCACACAACACCATTTGGACCAACCAAAAAAAAACCACCCTACACAAACCCTGGTCAAAACTAGTTTGACCAATATTACAAAAGTTGTACGGAGTACATAATTCAGAAACCGTCAGAAATATACGAAGCATTCAGGAGTCCCCAAAGTCAGTGACTTTGAGTCACTTACATCTGTGGTCCACATATCAGTCACCCAAAGTCATGGCAAAGTCAGCTTGGCAAAGTCACCGACAGACAAAGCAAGCAGTGAACAGACAACTCCGTAGCACTGAAAAGACATCTCACAGAAAAGGCTAGTACTACCTTTTCTTCCCGGATAAGCAAAAATAGCTGATCGATGCGACGAAATGCACCAGGTCCGCAATGTACTCCAGCTATAAGTGAAGCATGCCTACCACTGAAGAGGAAATTCAAGATTCCACCAGATCCCCATATCACTCTTTTGCATAAAACACGGACATATCTTTTGCACAATTCACCACTTGTTGGTCTAATCTATCGCAGCTTCCATCAGTTGGTCATCCAATTAATGATTTAACGGATTAGAAAAATAAGCGGTGGAATTAGAAGTACTAGTAGCGAAATGTGCAAAATATACCGTCCTTCCCGAGGGGGTTTGTCCAGAAGAGGGCCGGATGACAATGTCCCGGGTGCATCCAGAAACGAGAGGGGTAGTTTCTAATACATGTAAGAAATTATTTTACAAAAAGGTACATATTAAGTAGTACAACTATTAGTACAGTACTACTATTTCGAGGGAAAATGCCATGTCGTGCGACCTCTAATCAATGAGTAGAAGTTGTAGGTGCGCATAACATGCATTGCTGAAAGCTGGTTCCACTGGAATTTGAGCTCAGCCGGGGCGGATTCTGCGAAGTTCGCCCGACGTCACTCATGTATCCCACCAAACTGCTCACTTCTTTCAATGTCTCTTCTCTTTCACTGCAGCTCTCCAACATCAGGTGCATCAACTTATCTTGTGCCTTCTGCCTCTCGAGAAGGGCAAGGATGGCGATGTCAGCATATTCAAGGTTCAACTTTTGGAGCTGTACTTTATCCTGAAGAAGGATTTTGTACTCTATATCAGACTTGTCTCTTTCGAGGCACACAGTCTTGAGTATGCTGCTGGCTTTCTCCGCTGATGCAATGTTCCTCTCTTTACGCTTAATCAGCTCGTTCTTCAACATATCGCGCTCATTGCGAAGGCTGCAAATGAGCTCCACAAGAGTTTTCGAATTCTTCTTCTTGGCAGCCAAATCGTCTCGGAGGCGATCACACTCTAAGCTGAGCTCCTCGTTTTTTTCCATCAAGATGGCGACAGTGGTGTCGATAGTCGGCGCCGCTTCCTTCAGGGCGAAATCATCGGTAGCAAGTAAGCGCAAAGGAAGAAGAAGAAGAAGAATAAGAAGAAGAAGATAACTACATAGTGCTTGGTGCTACCTCATTTCGCCGGGGTAGGGCCGGGTTGAAATCATCGGACGACGATGATTCCTTGGTCGTGGAAGTTGGTGCAGTACGGGCATCGTTGGAACTTCCAACCCTTTAAGATGTATAACCATAGAGACTCTTAAAGAGCTTGAGCCCGGGCAAGAAGAAACGAAAGTACATGGCGAAGGAAACTAACCCGGTGAGCACAGCACGGACGCGTTTCGGCGACGGCGGCAGCGGCGGCGACGGCGAGCCCACTTGGTTTCTGGAACCGTCTCTCGAAATTTCGAGCCGGCGTTTTTTATCCGCGTACTTGACCGCCGGCGACCTGAAGTTTGAACACATTAATTGCTGGAGGAGAGAGCGACGAAAGAAACGAAAGTACATGGCGAAGGAAACTAACCCGGTGAGCACAGCACGGACGCGTTTCGGCGGCGGCGGCGACGGCGAGCCCACTTGGTTTCTGGAAGCGTCTCTCGAAATTTCGAGCCGGCGTTTTTTCTCCGCGTACTTGACCGCCGATGACCTGAATTTTGAAGACATTGCTGGAGGAGAGAGCGACGAACAAATGTAGGTTAGGTGGAGAGAGGAAGAAAGTGAATGGAACGAGAGAGTTTAGCGTTTTGCCCTTATAGTCATAGTCGCTAACCGTGACGCGGGAAGGTTGGTCGTCGGCGTTTAATGGTCTCCCGCGTGGAAACCGAGGCGGCCACGAGGCAGCGGCTGGCCACGCGGCGTCCAGTCGCCTACGCCGCCGTAAATGAGGGTAGTTGCCTACCACCACCAGGTGACATGCACCTTTTGCATGTCACCGTGTGACATGCGGCCTAAATTCAAATTTAAAACATTGCGAAAAAAATCATGCATCCGGTGACATGCCCATGGCAAGCCACCGATGAAGAGTTCCGTACCATGCACTCTGGCACTCTGCGCCGTCTTGGATCAGAAAATGAGCGAAGAACGAGGACGAGGCACTAGTTCAAATTTAGGATGAAGTTTAAGTTTTATTTTGGTTTAAATTAGATTAGAGGGAGTAGTACTCTTACTTTATTACTCGTACTTGTGTTAATGTAGTAGTATTATTATGGTGGTGTACTTGCGTTCATGTACTTGTTTCAGCTGTTTTGGTGAAGGAGACATGCATCACCTTTTTTGGTGATGTATCTAGTCGTCATGTAGCCCTTGTCAAATTCCTCTGATATACTGATGGGAGGGCTTGTTCACCCCATACTGATGGGAGCCCTTGTCAAATCGTAATCATAGCCAAAAGGCGCATTTTTTCCCGATATTACTAGATGCTTAAGGCGCGGGTGGTTGTGGTTCAGTTATCTCCCTAATTTGCACCTGCTTTCCCGTTTCCACTAGTCGAAAGTCGAAACCTGGCCACATTAACCCAAGATCCTGAAGCCGCCGCCTCAACCCTAGCCGCCTCCAGTTCTTCCTCCTCCATAGATTGGTTCCCCCTCCTCCGGTTGGCTTCGCCGGCGTCAGGAGGAGTGGGGAACCCGATCTATGCGTGGAGTTTCGAATAAAAGTATTGTTTTCATTAGATTATATTAGATTATGTTAGGATTTTGGTAGCCGCCTTCTTGTTGGTTTCCCCTCAATGGAGATGGCATCGTCTGCAATAAGTGATCTTCGGCCTTTCGTTCGGCGACGAGATCTTCTTCCCGGCGTCAATGGTGGTCTTGAACGATCACAATTTTCTAGGTATGGGCCTTTGGATCTTGCTTCGCGGATCGATTTTGGATCTTTTGTCTTTGTTGCCGTGGGGAGGATTATCCTCGCAGTTTTTGTCCCGGCTGCTACGTCCTCGACAATGGTGATTCGTACTCTCGGCTCTCCATCGACGATGATAAAGCTAGTCGGTTATTATTCCCTGATATACTGGTGTTGGTACTCTTGCCGATGTTGTATGACTGCTTTAATGGTTGCGTGCGTGCACGCAGCTTTGGCATTGCGGCTCAAAAAATTATGGGAGAACTTTCATCGGTATCTACAGGTCTATGGTTAGTTATCTATTTTTGGCTGCCTTCAGAAAAGTACAAGATTGTGTTCTGGAAGAAGAAAAAAATTGAAGACCTCGAAGATTTGTTACTATCTTTTAGACTTTATTTTGTAATCGTTGGAGTCAGTTCATGTATCTCTACCATGTACTATTTGTTGCTATGAATATATGTGGTATTGATTGTCAAAAAAAAACCCAAGATCCTGAAAAACTGTTGGTCTATCCCGAGAAACGAGGAGGTTTAAGGAAACGAGGAGTCCAGCGCGTGCGGAAGGAGCTTTAATCGTGCGAGCATGCAGGGGCAAAATGAGGAAACTAGCGATTACTTTCTCTCCTGCCAGTCTTATACCTTAATAAATGGGCAAACTGAGCACGTTGTAGCTAATCCTTTTATTAATTAAGCAGCTATATTAGTCAATAAGATTGCCTTATGTTTTTCCTCAGTTTTCGCCAAGCCCTTATTTGTAACCCGCAGAAGGAGCTCAGACGGGAGGATTCCAGTTTAGTTGACCATTCCGTGCTGACGTGTGGGGCTAGTAGAAAGGGACCGCGTGGGACAGGACGAGACCGCGTTTGGTTGTACGTGAGCAGGAGCTGGGTTCTGTCTCTCTCGGTGCAAATTGGCATTTTTAAGAGCACCTTTTCCCCCTCTGTGTCTTTGTCTTTATTAACCAAATTAGTATCAAATCTAGAGAAGCTTGCATTTCTATCTTTCTTCAATTATTTGTGCCTTTTGGCCCTCGTTGTTTGCCCAATATGGCAGCAAATCTAGTACTCCCTCTGGTCCATATGTATGTAGTTAAATCTAGAAGCAAATCTCCAGGGTAATGTACTTCGTACGACAAATTCACAGTAATAGTAAATCGAGAAAACAAAGTAGGGCCAACAAAATATACTCCAGTAGAATAGGGATAGATAATAGGGATCCCTCCCTAGATAATAAGCTGCATACATAGCAGCCAACAGGTTCGAGGTTCTTCACAACACCGTCATACTAACAACATAACAACAAGGGATCCCTAGCTAACAACAAAATAGAAGCTGCTTTGCAGCAGCAGCACACGTCCAGGACTCCGCCTACCCCATTTGCCTCTGCCTCCACTTGTTGCTCCCCTTGGGAGCCTCGGGCTTGAGCGGAGGCATGCGCCCGGCGGAGATCTCCACCCGCTGGATGCTGCGGAGGTGCATGCCGAGCGCCATGTGCTTGGCGCGGAAGGAGTGGGGGTTCACCGACGCGCCGACCTTGGGGTTGGTGTTGCCGATGTTCTCGGCATGCGTGAGGAGGCAGTTGAAGTCAGTGCGGCCAAGCCACCTAGTGCAGAAGGGGCACCTGTAGACACCCTTGGCGAAGTAGGAGACGTACTGGCCGACCTGCAGCCTCCGCAGCACCTGGCGAGTCTTGACGTCATGGTGCTCGTCGTCGCTGCCGACGTCGCTGCCAGACAGCTGATCCATATCAAACGGGAACTATTAGTGAATGAGATGCAACGATGACTAACGTGCATGATAACAAAGTAAGAAAAAACAGAGCCAGCCTCAGTTAGAGTGGACACGATTATATGTCTACAGGGATGGTGTTAGCGAACCATAGCTCATGCACAACAGATTTGTACACAGCAATGGTTCGCTGAACCCACTCTGTAAAAATTTGTGCCCAATGATTCATCATAGGCAAAGAAACAGATTCCAGATCTGATTTTGAACAGATTCCAGAATATTTGCAAAATTAAACGGTTGATATCTTTTGATTCGTGCATAAAATAACTGACTGAGATCCCAATTAACTGATTGAGATCCCATTATTACTTGCATAAATTAACCGAACGGCCGAACTCCAAATCTTAAACGAAATCAAGAAGGGATCAAAGCAAAATGGAATAAAATTGGCGCAAATATTAACCCAATACTCAACCATCTACAGATCGGCACTAATAGTTACTAGGGAACCAGCAAAAATAGGGTTCAAAAAGGAATGGGGAACAAAAAAGGGAGCAAACCATAGTTACCTCGTTCCATGGGTCGTCCATGCAGGTGTCGTAGGGGTTCGGAGGCGAGATGTATGGCACCGGCTCATAGGGGTCCCATCCCGGTGGGATACGACCGCCACCGGCGGCGGCGACGGCCTTTGAGGGGACGACGTCGAAGAGGGAGGCATCGCGCTTGGAGCCGACGGCGTCATGGACGATGGGATTCGCATTCTCCATGTCCATCTCGCCTGCAGAGAGGGAGAGGGTTTTTTGCTTTGGAGAAGATGATGGGACGTGAGAGGCGGCGTTGCATGAGCGAGTGAGAGTGACAGAGATAGTGCGAGGAGGCGTCTATAAAGGCGAGGGGTGGTTAATGCGACCCGCGTCCTACGCGTCCACCATTTAACGTACGCACGTCTTGGGCTTCGCAACGCGACACGCGTCCACGATTGCACGTCTTCGACTTACGCACCGCGACTCGCGTCGATGCCGTCAACAATTGCACGTCTTCCACTTCTGCACTGCAACACGCGTACTCGAGTCTAACCCTGGAAATTTAGATATACTCTCGAGTCATATACTGTAGCATTTTTTGTGTGCTCAGTTTTCCCCTTGAGTACTAATACTGGCTAGTGCAATATACTCAGTTTTACCTCAAGTGCCTGGTCAACAGAGAGTCAACAAATGGGATTAACTAGTTAAATGAGTCAACAAATGGGATTATCAGTTCGTTTTCACGTGTTAAACTTGTCTAAATATTGGTCAAACCTAGGATTTGACCAAGATTCAAATGGGCAGAAAAAAATAAAAAACAGAAAAATGAAAAACCAAAGCACATAGTCTTCTTATGTCATATAGTAAGCATTAAAGGTGATAAACAAGGTCTAGACATATTCAAACAATACAAATCATGTATCTACCCCCTAACCCCTAAACTCTGTCTTATGAAGTCAAGCATGAAGAGAAGTGGTTTTGGGTTTCAAACATGGAAATTTCAAAAACCTCCCAAAAACTTCATTTTAGAGTGACTAAGAAGGATACATGCTTCCCTTTTCATTTTCATGTTTTAAACTTGTTTAAATCTTGGTCAAACCTAGGATTTGACCAAGATTCAAATGGGCATTAAAATTTAAAAATCAGAAAAATGAAAAACCAAAGCACATAGTGTTCTTATGTCATATAGTAAGCATTAAAGTTGATAAACAAGGTCTAGACATATTCAAACCATACAAATCATGTATCTACCCCCTAACCCCTAAACTCTGTCTTATGAAGTCAAGCATGAAGAGAACTGGTTTTGGGTTTCAAACATGGAAATTTCAAAAACCTCCCAAAAACTTCATTTTAGAGTGACTAAGAAGGATACATGCTTCCCTTTTCATTTTCATGTTTTAAACTTGTTTAAATCTTGGTCAAACCTAGGATTTGACCAAGATTCAAATGGGCATCAAAATTTAAAAAAATCAGAAAAATGAAAAACCAAAGCACATAGTTTTCTTATGCCATATAGTAAGCATTCAAGTTGATAAACAAGGTCTATACATATTTAAACCAGACAAATCATGTATCTATACCCCTAAACCTTAAACTCTGTCTTATGAAGTCTAGCATGAAGAGAAGTCGTTTTGGGTTTCAAACATGGAAATTTCAAGAACATCCCAAAAGCTTCATTTTAGTGTGACTAAGAAGGATCAAGGCTTACCTTTTCATTTTCATGTTTTAAACTTGTTTAAATCCTGGTCAAATATAGGTTTGACCAAGATTCAAATGGGCATAAAATAAAAATATAGAAAAATGAAAAACCAAAGCACATAGTCTTCTTATGTCATATAGTAAGCATTAAAGTTGATAAACAAGGTCTAGTCTTATTCAAACTAGACAAATCATGTATCTACCCGCTAACCCCTAAACTCTGTCTTATGAAGTCTAGCATGAAGAGAAGTCGTTTTGGGTTCAAACATGGAAATTTCAAGAACATCCCAAAAGCTTCATTTTAGTGTGACTAAGAAGGATCAAGGCTTACCTTTTCATTTTCATGTTTTAAACTTGTTTAAATCCTGGTTAAATCTAGGATTTGACCAAGATTCAAATGGTCATAAAATAAAAAAATAGAAAAATGAAAAACCAAAGCACATAGTCTTCTTATGTCATATAGTAAGCATTAAAGTTGATAAACAAGGTCTAGACTTATTCAAACTAGACAAATCATGTATCTATCCGCAAACCCCTAAACTCTATCTTATGAAGTCAAGCATGAAGAGAAGTGCATGGTTTTGGGTTTCAAACATGGAAATTTCAAAAAACTCCCAAAAAATTCATTTTAGAGTGACTAAGAAGGATACATGCTTCCCTTTTCATTTTCATGTTATATACTTGTTTAAATCTTGGTCAAACCTAGGATTTTACCAAGATTCAAATGTGCATCAAAATTCCAAAAAATCAGAAAAATGAAAAAACAAAGCACATAGTTTTCTTATGTCATATAGTAAGCATTAAAGTTGATAAACAAGGTCTAGACATATTCAAACAAGAAAAATCATGTGTCTACCCCTAACCCTAAACTCTGTCTTATGTAGTCAAGCATGAAGAGAAGTGCTTTTGGGTTTCAAACATGGAAATTTCAAAAACCACCCAAAAGCTTTATTTTAGAGTGACTAAGAAGGATCCATGCTTATCTTTTCATTTTCATATTTTAAACTTGTTTAAATCATTGTCAAACCTAGGATTTGACCAAGATTCAAATGGGCATAAAATTAAAAAAATCAGAAAAATGAAAAACTAAAGCACATAGTCTTCTTATGTCATATATATAGTAAGCATTTAAAAGATGATAAATAAGGTCTAGACAATTCAAATAATACAAATCATGTATCTACCCTAACCCTAAACTCTATCTTATGAAGTCAAGCATGAAGAGAAGTGGTTTTTGGTTTCAAACACGAAAATTTCAAAAACCTCCCAAAAGCTTCATTTTAATTAGACTAACTTATTAATTATGAAGGATCCAGGATTGATTACCTTTTCATTGTCATGTTTTAAACTTGTTTAAATCTTGGTCAAACCTGGGATTTGACCAAGATTCGAATGGGCATAAAAATTAAGAAAAAAATAGTAAGAATGAAAAACCAAAGCACATAGCCTTCTTATGTCATATAGTAAGCATTCAAATTGATAAACAAGGTCTAGACATGTTCAAACCAGAAAAATCATGTATCTACCCCTAACCCTAAACTATGTCTTATGAAGTCAAGCATGCATGAAGAGAAGTGGTTTTGGGTTTCAAACATGAAAATTTCAAAAACCTCCCAAAAGCTTCATTTTAGAGCGACTAATAAGGATCGATGCTTACCTTTTCATTTTCATGTTTTTACTTATTTGAATCTTGGTCAAATCCTAGGTTTGACCAAGATTTAAACAAGTTTAAAACATGAAAATGAAATGGGAAGTGTGTATCCTTCTTAGTCAGTCTAAAATGAAGCTTTTGGGATGTTCTTGAAATTTCCATGTTTGAAACCCAAAACCACTTAAGACAGAGTTTTTGGTTAGGTGTAGATACATGATTTTTCTTGTTTGAATATGTCTAGACCTTGTTTATCAACTTGAATGCTTATGACATAAGAAGGCTATATATGTGCTTTGGTTTTCCATTTTTTTCATTTTTATGCCCATTTAAATATTGGTCAAATCCTAGGTTTGACCAAGGTTTAATCAAGTTTAAAACATGACAATGAAAAGGTAAGCATGAATCCTTTCTTAGTCACTCTAAAATGAAGGTACTTGAAATTTTTATGTTTGAAACACAAAACCCCAGTTCTCTTCATATGTTTGACTTCATAAGACAGAGTTTAGGGTTAGGGGTAGATACGATACATGATATTTCTGGTTTGAATATGTCTAGACCCTGTTTATCAACTTGAATGCTTACTATATGACATAAGAAGGCTATATATGTGCTTTGGTTTTTAATTTTTTTTTATTTTTTTTGAATTTTTACGCCCGTTTGAATCTTGGTCAAATCCTAGGTTTGACCAAGGTTAAAACAAGTTTAAAACATGGCAATGAAAAGGTAAGCATTGATCCTTCTTAGTCACTCTAAAATGAAGCTTTTGGGAGGTTTGTGAAATTTCCATGTTTGAAACCCAAAATCACTTCTCCTCATACTTAACTTCATAAGACAGAGTTTAGGGTTAGGGGGTAGATACATGTTTTGTGTGGTTTGAATATGTCTAGACCTTGTTTATCAACTTGAATGCTTACTATATGACATAAGAATACTATGTGCTTTGGTTTTTCATTTTTCTGATTTTTTTAATTGTTAAACCCATTTGAATCTTTGTAAAATCCTAGGTTTGAGCAAGATTTAAACAAGTTTAAAACATGAAAATGGAAAGATAAGCATGAATCATTCTTAGTCACTCTAAAAATCTTTCGGTCTGCAGAAGAGTCAAATCTGCAATCAGTAGTTACAAAAGCGACCCACCTTAGGGATGGATAATAAGACTTGGGCAATATAAACGTTGATACTTACTTTGTGATACTAAAATATATGTATCTAGACATATTTCAGTTGTAGATACATCCATTTTAACATCAAGTAATATGGATCGGAGGACTAGCTAAAGAACAATGAGAGGCAGTGTTTCTTTCCCCCAGCCTACTTGGCGGAGTGGCCCTCCATCAGGACAGGTGGTGATTCCGCTTCTCTCATTGGAATTCCTTATCCCCCAGCCTAGTCGGCGACGTGCGCTCCTCAGTGACCTGCGCGAGGGCGCCTCGGCGACCTACGCAAAGGTGGCTGGACTCGGAGCGCATCGACTTCCTTCTGCGGTGCCTGGATTGGATCGACCATCCCGCGCGTGTCCTCCACCATATTGTTTTTCTTCAAGATGCTGTCATCCATCATCTTCTTCACCGCATCATGTTGGGTGTTGAGGCTCCCGTTGAGATCTTGAACGCACCTGTTTGATAGCTCAACGTTTTCTTCGCGAAGAAAGCCGCACTCGATCTTAAGCATCGAATTCTCGCCCTTGAGCTTCTTGATGACAGAGTTCGTTTCCTCACGTGATGGAATGCTCACATCATGCAGCTTGCCCCGGCTGGTGACCTCGTCCTTCAAAGTATCAACATCATCGCGAAAGTTGGAGGCGAGTTCCACGAGAGTTTTAAGCTCATCTCTGAAACACGCCGATGCTTCCTGCATGGCAATATCATCAGTACCGAAACAAAGTGACGAGAGGAAGACGAAAATGTCCAATCAGTGGTAACCTCTAAGCGCAGGAGACAGGGGTTGAAGTCGTCATGAGAAGATGTCAGGGTGCGTCGTGGGGCACTGAGATATGTATAAAAAGGATTAATACGGAATAAAGAGTTGGGACCTCCGGGCCAGGAAGAATCAAGAAACATGGCGATGGAAACCAACCAGGAATCTTCGACCGCACGACTGACGCCGTTCCGAGACGAGCGCGAAGCAGGGCCTTCATTTTCTGGCGGGCCCTTTCTCGCGGCCAGCATCTGGATAGACCGCCGGTGGGAACTCTCCACGTCCTTGGTCAACACTAGATGGTGCTTCTTCAAGCGAGATGGTGGCCTTGACTTCAGAGGCATCGCTGGAAGTGGAAGGAGACTGGAAGTGAAGCAAGAAGGGGATGGAAGAAGTACTCCCCCTATTAAAACCAGACAACCGTCTCCTGCCCTCGCTTCGAGCAACCTGGTCCGCCCATCCTAAATCAACGGCCGAGAGGGGGCTCCCTTGCGAACTGAGATCCAATGAGTTTACCCAACAGAAGTTACCATGAACTTTACCTATACGAGCCATCAGGTTAAGATCCAACGAACATGGTCGATCTAAAATTTGAAATTAAAATTTATGTAGCTCAGAAAAAAACAGAAAAACTTTACATTAAGACGTATTCTCGGAAAGTTCCAGTCCATTTAAAATATTAGTTTAGTTTAAGTTCGAAATTTGGATCAACCGCGAGCGTTGGATCTTGATCGAATGGCTCACGTGTGTAAAGTCGCATGGTGACTTCTCTTAGTGAAGTCACTGGATCTCAGTCCGCGAAGGGTCAGGACGTGGGAGCAGAAGCAAATGAATCGAGAGCGGTCCGGAGTATCCTGTCCGTCCACCGTAAATCAATGGGACAGAGCGGCTACCTTCTCTTCGAAGGCTCTGGCGCGCAACCCGAGGAATGGACATCTGTCGGCTAGTATAGAATTTTATAGCACGCCATTAATCGAGCTAGCAGTACTGTACTACTGGAGTACAATTCTGATGGACGTCCAAAGCTCTGAATAGTCAGGGGAAACAATGAATGCGAGCCAGGGTAGTACAGTACTACTGTAGTAGTGAAGCAATGGGGATTATCTGGAGGAAGTACGGAGTACCGAGTACAGTACTACAAAAGTGCTGTTCGTTGTTTCGCGATTCATTTTAGCGTAACGTCCAGGTTGTTGTCGAACCAAATTTGTTAGATTTTGGGTAATTATTGTTAAGTTGTTGCTTCTTAATTAAAATTTATCAAAGTCATGTAGACTAGATCGATTTGTGAGAACATCCCAAAAGCTTCATTCATTTTAGAATGACTAAGAAGGATCCATTCTTACCTTTTCTTTTCATGTTTTAAACTTGTTTAAACCTTGGTCAAACCTAGGATTTGACCAAGATTTAAATGGGCATAAAAATTCAGAAAAAATCAAAAAATGAAAAACCAAAGCACATATATAGCCTTCTTATGTCATATAGTAAGCACTGGAGTTGATAAAAACTCTGTCTTATGAAGTCAAACATATGAAGAGAACTGGTTTTGGGTTTCAAACATGGAAATTTCACAAACCTCCCAAAAGCTTCATTCTACAGTGACTAAGAAGGATCCAGGCTTACCTTTTTCATTTTCAATTTCTTAACTTGTTTAAATCTTGGTCAAACCTAGGATTTGACCAAGATTCAAATGGGTATAACAATTCAAAAAAAACCGGGAAAAAACCAAAGAACATAGTCTTCTGATGTCATATAGTAAGCATTCAAGTTGATAAACAAGGTCTAGACATATTCAAACCAAACAAATCATGTATCTACCCCCTAACCCTAAACTCTGCC
The DNA here is from genome assembly GCF_019359855.2 of Lolium perenne. Classification (NCBI taxonomy): domain Eukaryota; kingdom Viridiplantae; phylum Streptophyta; class Magnoliopsida; order Poales; family Poaceae; genus Lolium; species Lolium perenne. The sequence continues at coordinate 211,062,677 of NC_067250.2, read as the reverse complement.
TTATGAAGTCAAGCATGAAGAGAAGTGATTTTGGGTTTCAAACATGGAAATTTCAAAAACCTCCCAAAAGCTTCATTTTAGAGTGACTAAGAAGGATCCATGCTTACCTTTTCATTGCCATGTTTTAAACTTGTTTTAACCTTGGTCAAATCCTAGATTCAAATGGGAGTAAAAATTCAGAAAAATTCAAAAAAAATGAAAAACCAAAGCACATATATAGCCTTCTTATGTCATATAGTAAGCATTCAAGTTGATAAACAAGGTCTAGACATATTCAAAGCAGAAATATCATGTATCATATCTACCCCTAACCCTAAACTCTGTCTTATGAAGTCAAACATATGAAGAGAACTGGGGTTTTGGGTTTCAAACATAAAATTTTCAAGTACCTTCATTTTAGAGTGAGTAAGGAAGGATTCATGCTTACCGTTTCATTTTCATGTTTTAAACTTGTTTAAACCTAGGATTTGACCAAGATTTAAATAGGCATAAAAAATTCGAAAGAAATCAAAAAATGAAAAACCAAAGCACATATATAGCCTTCTTATATCATATAGTAAACAATTCAAGTTGATAAACAAGGTCTAGACATATTCAAACAAGAAAAATCATGTATCTACACCTAACCATAAACTCTGTCTTAAGTGGTTTTGGGTTTCAAACATGGAAATTTCACAAACCTCCCAAAAGCTTCATTTTACAGTGACTAAGGAGGATCCATGCTTACCTTTTGGCTTAAACGTTTGAAACCAAAAACCACTTCTCTTCATGCATGCTTGACTTCATAAGACAGAGTTTAGCTAGGGTTAGGGGGTAGATACATGATTTTCCTGGTTTGAATATGTCTAGACCTTGTTTATCAACTTAATTGATTGCTTACTATATGACATAAGAAGACTACGTGCCTTGGTTTTCATTTTTTTTGTTTTTTTTTAATTTTATGCTCATATATTTGAATCTTGGTCAAATCTTAGGTTTGACCAAGATTTAAACAAGTTTAAAACATGAAAATGAAAAGGGAAGCATGTATCCTTCTTAGTCACTCTAAAATGAAGCTTTTGGGATGTTCTTGAAATTTCCATGTTTGAAACCCAAAACGACTTCTCTTCATGCTAGACTTCATAAGATCAACAGGGGGTAGATACATGATTTGTCTGGTTTGGATATACCTAGACCTCGTTTAACTTGAATGCATACGATATGACATAAGAAGACTACGTGCTTTTGTTTTTCATTATTCTGATTTTTTTGAATTTTGTGCCCACCCATTTGTATCTTGGTCAAATCCTAGGCTTGATAATGATTTAAACAAGATTAAAATATGAAAATGCAAAGGTAAGCATGGATCCTTCTTAGTCACTCTAAAATGAAGCTTTTGGGAGCAAAACCACTTCTCTTCATATGATTGACTTCATAAGACGGTGTTTAGGGGTTAGGGGGTATAGATACATGATTTGTCTAGTTTGAATATGTCTAGACCTTGTTTATCAACTTAATTGGCTTACTATATGACATAAGAAAACTATTTGCTTTGGTTTTTCTTTTTCCTGATTTTTTCAATTTTGATGCCCATTTGAATCTTGTCAAATCCTAGGTTTGACCGAGATAATTTAAACAAGCTTAAAACATGAATATGAAAAGGGAAGCATGTATCCTTCTTTGTCACTCTAAAATGAAGTTTTTGGGAGGTTTTTCAAATTTCCATGTTTGAAACCCAAAACCACTTCTCTTCATATGCTTGACTTCATAAGACAGAGTTCAGGGGTTAGGGGGTATAGATACATGATTTGTCTAGTTTGAATATGTCTAGACCTTGTTTATCAACTTTAATGCTTACTATATGACATAAGAAAACTATTTGCTTTGGTTTTCTTTTTTCTGACTTTTTTTCAATTTTGATGCCCATTTGAATCTTGTCAAATCCTAGGTTTGACCAAGATAATTTAAACAAGCTTAAAACATGAATATGAAAAGGGGAGCATGTATCCTTCTTAGTCACTCTAAAATGTAGTTTTCGGGAGGTTTTTGAAATTTCCATGTTTGAAACCGAAAACCACTTCTCTTCACATGCTTGACTTCATAAGACAGAGTTTAGGGGTTAGGGGTATAGATACATGATTTGTCTGGTTTAATATGTCTAGACCTTGTTTATCAACTTTAATGCTTACTATATGACATAAGAAGACTATGTGATTTGGTTTTTCATTTTTCTGTTTTTTATTTTTCTGCCCATTTGAATCTTGGTCAAATCCTAGGTTTGACCAAGATTTAGACAAGTTTAACACGTAAATGAGTTAACTTGGATTTCCTACCCTTGAATCCATAGGAAACTTTGTTCTAATGCACTATTATAATCAACCGAGTTTTTACACCAACAGGTCTGTCACTTACGTGTGGTGCCCACGCTTGAGGTCCCACACTTCAGTGAGCACAAGTCACGTGCAATAGGTACGCAAACTCCCAGCCATCTTCTTTGTCAAGAGAAGACGCATCAGGATGCGTATTGGAAGTCTGTGGGTCCTTCTGGATCCTTCCGTTGTCCCTCACACAAAAAAAACAAATCTCTCTCATTCTCGGCCTCGCTCGACTCGCTCGCTCGCTCGCTCGCACCTCCCGCTCACCGACAAACCCTGCACAAAAGTCAACATCATCACCCGAAAAAGGGAGACACCATAATGCTCTCCCTTCTTCTCTCCTTCCGAGTGATCCCTCTTCCTCCGAGTTTCACTCGACGGGCAAACACCCATGTGCTGCATAGTAATAATAAAAAGGTAGTACTCGTAGAAAAATCGATATACGAATCTGTAATTAAATAGGTTAAACTAGGGTTTTGCCCAGTTCTACAGATCAAGGGTTCAAAAAAATCCAACTACGGGGTTCGAACAACACGATTCTAATCCAAGAATTTTAAAGACCTAGGTCACCCAAATGGCCTCAAACTATAGGGTTAGCATCTAGTGCAGTATGTGTGAAAATGTATGCACTATGTGTGCTATAACTTGTATGTCTTTCATATTTGAACCAAATTTGAATAAGTTTGAAATATTTGAAAAGGGGCTTTTGGCTTAAACGTTTAAAACCAAAAACCACTTCTCTTCATGCATGCTTGACTTCATAAGACAGAGTTTAGCTAGGGTTAGGGGGTAGATGCATGATTTTCCTGGTTTGAATATGTCTAGACCTTGTTTATCAACTTAATTGAATGCTTACTATATGACATAAGAATACTATGTGACTTGTTTTTTATTTTTTGATTTTTTTAAAATTTTATGCCCATTTGAATCTTGGTCAAATCCTAGGTTTGAACATGGTTTAAACAAGTTTAAATCATGAATATGAAAAATTAAGCATCTATATATCCTTCTTACTCACTCCAAAATGTAGCTCTTGGGAGGGTTTTTCGAAATTTCCATGTTTGAAACCAAAACCACTTCTCTTCATGCATGCTTGACTTCATAAGACATAGTTTAGGGTTAGGGGTAGATATATACATGATTTTCTGGTTTGAATATGTCTAGGCCTTGTTTATCAACTTGAATGCTTACTATATATATATGACATAAGAATGTTATGTCCTTTGTTTTTTCATTCTTTTGATTTTTTACGAATTTCCATGCCCATTTGAATCTTTTGGTCAAATCCTAGAGGTTTGACCAAGATTTAAACAAGTTTAAAACATGAAAATGAAAAGGGAAGCTTGTATATCCTTCTTAGTCACTCTAAAATGAAGTTTTTGGGAGGTTTTTGAAATTTCCATATTTGAAACCCAAAACCACTTCTCTTCATGCTAGACTTCATAAGACAATTTAATTAGGGGTTAGGGGTAGATACATGATTTGTCTGGTTTGAATATGTCCAAACCTTGCTTGTTTATCAACTTGAATGCTTACTATATGACATAAGAATGCTTACCATATGTTTGAATTTTAAAAGCATATAGTCTTCTTATGTCATATAGTAAGCATTCAAAAGTTTTTATTTGAGAGAGTAGCATGCATTCAAAAGTTGATAAATAAGATTTGTACATATTCAAACCAGACAAATCATGTATCTACACCCCCTAACCCTAAACTCTGTCTTATGAAGTCAAGCATGAAGAGAAGTGCTTTTGGGTTTCAAACATGGAAATTTCACAAACCTCCCAAAAGCTTCATTTTACAGTGACTAATTAAGAAGGATCCAGGCTTACCTTTTCATTTTCATTTTTTAAACTGCTTGTTTAAATCTTGATCAAACCTAGGATTTGACCAAGATTCAAATGGGCATAAAAAATCAGGAAAAAATGAAAAAATGAAAAAACAAAGCACATATATAGCCTTCTTATGTCATATATATAGTAAGCATTCAATTAAGTTGATAATTTTAAACAAGGTCTATACATATTCAAACCAGAAAAAAGCATGTATCTACCCATGCATATATATATAACCCTATACTTTTATCTTATGAAGACGTCAAGGATGAAGAGAAGTGGATTTGGGTTTCAAACATAGAAATTTCAAAAACCTCCCAAAACATGTATATATCTACCCCTAAACCCTAATCTTTGTCTGATGAAGCCAAGCATATGAAGAGAAGTGATTTTGGGTTTCAAACATGGAAACTTCAAAAACCTCCCAAAAGCTTCATTTTAGAGAGACTAAGAATGATCCATGCTTACCTTTTCATTGCCATGTTTTAAACTTGTTTTAACCTTGGTCAAACCTAGGATTTGACCAAGATTCAAATGGGAGTAAAAATTCAGAAAAATTCAAAACAAAAAATGAAAAACCAAAGCACATATATAGCCTTCTTATGTCATATATTAAGCATTCAAGTTGATAAACAAGGTCTAGACATATTCAAAGCAGAAATATCATGTATCATATCTACCCCTAACCCTAAACTCTGTCTTATGAAGTCAAACATATGAAGAGAACTGGGGTTTTGGGTTTCAAACATAAAATTTTCAAGTACCTTCATTTTAGAGTGAGTAAGGAAGGATTCATGCTTACCGTTTCATTTTCATGTTTTAAACTTGTTTAAACCTAGGATTTGACCAAGATTTAAATAGGCATAAAAAATCGAAAGAAATCAAAAAATGAAAAACCAAAGCACATATATATAGCCTTCTTATGTCATATAGTAAAAAATTCAAGTTGATAAACAAGGTCTAGACATATTCAAACAAGAAAAATCATGTATCTACACCTAACCATAAACTCTGTCTTAAGTGGTTTTGGGTTTCAAACATGGAAATTTCACAAACCTCCCAAAAGCTTCATTTTACAGTGACTAAGGAGGATCCATGCTTACCTTTTGGATTAAACGTTTGAAACCAAAAACCACTTCTCTTCATGCATGCTTGACTTCATAAGACAGAGTTTAGCTAGGGTTAGGGGGTAGATACATGATTTCCTGGTTTGAATATGTCTAGACCTTGTTTATCAACTTAATTGATTGCTTACTATATGACATAAGAAGACTACGTGCCTTGGTTTTCATTTTTTTTGTTTTTTTGAATTTTATGCTCATATATTTGAATCTTGGTCAAATCTTAGGTTTGACCAAGATTTAAACAAGTTTAAAACATGAAAATGAAAAGGGAAGCATGTATCCTTCTTAGTCACTCTAAAATGAAGCTTTTGGGATGTTCTTGAAATTTCCATGTTTGAAACCCAAAACGACTTCTCTTCATGCTAGACTTCATAAGATCAACAGGGGGTAGATACATGATTTGTCTGGTTTGGATATACCTAGACCTCGTTTAACTTGAATGCATACGATATGACATAAGAAGACTACGTGCTTTTGTTTTTCATTATTCTGATTTTTTGAATTTTGTGCCCACCCATTTGTATCTTGGTCAAATCCTAGGCTTGATAATGATTTAAACAAGATTAAAATATGAAAATGCAAAGGTAAGCATGGATCCTTCTTAGTCACTCTAAAATGAAGCTTTTGGGAGCAAAACCACTTCTCTTCATATGCTTGATTTCATAAGACGGAGTTTAGGGGTTAGGGGGTATAGATACATGATTTGTCTAGTTTGAATATGTCTAGACCTTGTTTATCAACTTAATTGGCTTACTATATGACATAAGAAAACTATTTTCTTTGGTTTTTCTTTTTCCTGATTTTTTCAATTTTGATGCCCATTTGAATCTTGTCAAATCCTAGGTTTGACCGAGATAATTTAAACAAGCTTAAAACATGAATATGAAAAGGGAAGCATGTATCCTTCTTTGTCACTCTAAAATGAAGTTTTTGGGAGGTTTTTCAAATTTCCATGTTTGAAACCCAAAACCACTTCTCTTCATATGCTTGACTTCATAAGACAGAGTTCAGGGGTTAGGGGGTATAGATACATGATTTGTCTAGTTTGAATATGTCTAGACCTTGTTTATCAACTTTAATGCTTACTATATGACATAAGAAAACTATTTGCTTTGGTTTTCTTTTTTCTGACTTTTTTTCAATTTTGATGCCCATTTGAATCTTGTCAAATCCTAGGTTTGACCAAGATAATTTAAACAAGCTTAAAACATGAATATGAAAAGGGGAGCATGTATCCTTCTTAGTCACTCTAAAATGTAGTTTTTGGGAGGTTTTTGAAATTTCCATGTTTGAAACCCAAAACCACTTCTCTTCACATGCTTGACTTCATAAGACAGAGTTTAGGGGTTAGGGGTATAGATACATGATTTGTCTGGTTTAATATGTCTAGACCTTGTTTATCAACTTTAATGCTTACTATATGACATAAGAAGACTATGTGATTTGGTTTTTCATTTTTCTGTTTTTTATTTTTCTGCCCATTTGAATCTTGGTCAAATCCTAGGTTTGACCAAGATTTAGACAAGTTTAACACGTAAATGAGTTAACTTGGATTTCCTACCCTTGAATCCGTAGGAAACTTTGTTCTAATGCACTATTATAATCAACCGAGTTTTTACACCAACAGGTCTGTCACTTACGTGTGGTGCCCACGCTTGAGGTCCCACACTTCAGTGAGCACAAGTCACGTGCAATAGGTACGCAAACTCCCAGCCATCTTCTTTGTCAAGAGAAGACGCATCAGGATGCGTATTGGAAGTCTGTGGGTCCTTCTGGATCCTTCCGTTGTCCCTCTCACAAAAAAAACAAATCTCTCTCATTCTCGGCCTCGCTCGACTCGCTCGCTCGCTCGCACCTCCTGCTCACTGACAAACCCTGCACAAAAGTCAACATCATCACCCGAAAAAGGGGAGACACCATAATGCTCTCCCTTCTTCTCTCCTTCCGAGTGATCCCTCTTCCTCCGAGTTTCACTCGACGGGCAAACACCCATGTGCTGCATAGTAATAATAAAAAGGTAGTACTCGTAGAAAAATCGATATACGAATCTGTAATTAAATAGGTTAAACTAGGGTTTTGCCCAGTTCTACAGATCAAGGGTTCAAAAAAATCCAACTACGGGGTTCGAACAACACGATTCTAATCCAAGAATTTTTTCGACCTAGGTCACCCAAATGGCCTCAAACTATAGGGTTAGCATCTAGTGCAGTATGTGTGAAAATGTATGCACTATGTGTGCTATAACTTGTATGTCTTTCATATTTGAACCAAATTTGAATAAGTTTGAAATATTTGAAAAGGGGCTTTTGGCTTAAACGTTTGAAACCAAAAACCACTTCTCTTCATGCATGCTTGACTTCATAAGACAGAGTTTAGCTAGGGTTAGGGGGTAGATGCATGATTTTCCTGGTTTGAATATGTCTAGACCTTGTTTATCAACTTAATTGAATGCTTACTATATGACATAAGAATACTATGTGCCTTGTTTTTTATTTTTTGATTTTTTTAAAATTTTATGCCCATTTGAATCTTGGTCAAATCCTAGGTTTGAACATGGTTTAAACAAGTTTAAATCATGAATATGAAAAATTAAGCATCTATATATCCTTCTTAGTCACTCCAAAATGTAGCTCTTGCGAGGTTTTTTTCGAAATTTCCATGTTTGAAACCAAAACCACTTCTCTTCATGCATGCTTGACTTCATAAGACAGAGTTTAGGGTTAGGGGTAGATATATACATGATTTTCTGGTTTGAATATGTCTAGGCCTTGTTTATCAACTTGAATGCTTACTATATATATATGACATAAGAATGTTATGTCCTTTGTTTTTTCATTCTTTTGATTTTTTATGAATTTCCATGCCCATTTGAATCTTTTGGTCAAATCCTAGAGGTTTGACCAAGATTTAAACAAGTTTAAAACATGAAAATGAAAAGGGAAGCTTGTATATCCTTCTTAGTCACTCTAAAATGATGTTTTTGGGAGGTTTTTGAAATTTCCATGTTTGAAACCCAAAACCACTTCTCTTCATGCTAGACTTCATAAGACAATTTAATTAGGGGTTAGGGGGTAGATACATGATTTGTCTGGTTTGAATATGTCCAAACCTTGCTTGTTTATCAACTTGAATGCTTACTATATGACATAAGAATGCTTACCATATGTTTGAATTTTAAAAGCATATAGTCTTCTTATGTCATATAGTAAGCATTCAAAAGTTTTTCTTTGAGAGAGTAGCATTCATGCATTCAAAAGTTGATAAATAAGATTTGTACATATTCAAACCAGACAAATCATGTATCTACACCCCCTAACCCTAAACTCTGTCTTATGAAGTCAAGCATGAAGAGAAGTGCTTTTGGGTTTCAAACAGGAAATTTCACATACCTCCCAAAAGCTTCATTTTACGTTGACTAAGAAGGATCCATGCTTACCTTTTCATTTTCATTTTTTAAACTGCTTGTTTAAATCTTGATCAAACCTAGGATTTGACCAAGATTCAAATGGGCATAAAAAATCAGGAAAAAATGAAAAAATGAAAATTAAAACAAAGCACATATATAGCCTTCTTATGTCATATATATAGTAAGCATTCAATTAAGTTGATAATTTTAAACAAGGTCTATACATATTCAAACCAGAAAAAGCATGTATCTACCCATGCATATATATATAACCCTATACTTTTGTCTTATGAAGACGTCAAGGATGAAGAGAAGTGGATTTGGGTTTCAAACATGGAAATTTCAAAAACCTCCCAAAACATGTATATATCTACCCCTAAACCCTAATCTTTGTCTTATGAAGCCAAGCATATGAAGAGAAGTGATTTTGGGTTTCAAACATGGAAACTTCAAAAACCTCCCAAAAGCTTCATTTTAGAGAGACTAAGAATGATCCATGCCTACCTTTTCATTGCCATGTTTTAAACTTGTTTTAACCTTGGTCAAACCTAGGATTTGACCAAGATTCAAATGGGAGTAAAAATTCAGAAAAATTCAAAAAAAAATGAAAAACCAAAGCACATATATAGCCTTCTTATGTCATATAGTAAGCATTCAAGTTGATAAACAAGGTCTAGACATATTCAAAGCAGAAATATCATGTATCATATCTACCCCTAACCCTAAACTCTGTCTTATGAAGTCAAACATATGAAGAGAACTGGGGTTTTGGGTTTCAAACATAAAATTTTCAAGTACCTTCATTTTAGAGTGAGTAAGGAAGGATTCATGCTTACCGTTTCATTTTCATGTTTTAAACTTGTTTAAACCTAGGATTTGACCAAGATTTAAATAGGCATAAAAAATTCGAAAGAAATCAAAAATGAAAAACCAAAGCACATATATATAGCCTTCTTATATCATATAGTAAAAAATTCAAGTTGATAAACAAGGTCTAGACATATTCAAACAAGAAAAATCATGTATCTACACCTAACCATAAACTCTGTCTTAAGTGGTTTTGGGTTTCAAACATGGAAATTTCACAAACCTCCCAAAAGCTTCATTTTACAGTGACTAAGGAGGATCCATGCTTACCTTTTGGCTTAAACGTTTGAAACCAAAAACCACTTCTCTTCATGCATGCTTGACTTCATAAGACAGAGTTTAGCTAGGGTACGTTAGGGGGTGTAGATACATGATTTTCCTGGTTTGAATATGTCTAGACCTTGTTTATCAACTAAATTGATTGCTTACTATATGACATAAGAAGACTACGTAACTTGGTTTTCATTTTTTTGTTTTTTTTTAATTTTATGCTCATATATTTGAATCTTGGTCAAATCCTAGGTTTGACCAAGATTTAAACAAGTTTAAAACATGAAAATGAAAAGGGAAGCATGTATCCTTCTTAGTCACTCTAAAATGAAGCTTTTGGGATGTTCTTGAAATTTCCATGTTTGAAACCCAAAACGACTTCTCCTTCATGCTAGACTTCATAAGATCAACAGGGGGTAGATACATGATTTGTCTGGTTTGGATATACCTAGACCTCGTTTAACTTGAATGCATACGATATGACATAAGAAGACGTACTATATGTGCTTTTGTTTTTCATTATTCTGATTTTTTTGAATTTTGTGCCCACCCATTTGTATCTTGGTCAAATCCTAGGCTTGATAATGATTTAAACAAGATTAAAATATGAAAATGCAAAGGTAAGCATGGATCCTTCTTAATTAGTCACTCTAAAATGAAGCTTTTGGGAGCAAAACCACTTCTCTTCATATGCTTGACTTCATAAGACGGAGTTTAGGGGTTAGGGGGTATAGATACATGATTTGTCTAGTTTGAATATGTCTAGACCTTGTTTATCAACTTAATTGGCTTACTATATGACATAAGAAAACTATTTGCTTTGGTTTTTCTTTTTCCTGATTTTTTTCAATTTTGATGCCCATTTGAATCTTGCGATTTCTATTTTCGTGCCCTCGGGTCCTTAGTTGTGCTCAGTTTTCCCCAGCTCCTTAGTTTTTCCTCAGTTTTACCCAAGCGTTTGTCTGAAACCATCACACGTGATGTAACGGCCGGTTGCCCGACGGTTGACCGTTATCTTCTGACTAGTGGGGCCACGTAGAGCCTGCAAAGACATGTCAGACCATCCATCTTTGTTTGACCGTAAGCATCGCTGTATCCCTGACCAAAACGCGAACGAGTGGGGCTTCGCTATATCAAATGACAAGTGGGGCCATGACGCTGATACAAGGGGCAATACATGGGTAGGATTAGATTTTTAAACGGAGCTCTACAGCGATGGCACGGAGGAGGTGGCATGCGGGGTGCTGAGATGAGATCGACCTCCACAAAGAACTGCATGAGGCGAGACTAGACGCATTAGATAGATATGAACTAGACGCGTTTAACCATGCAAAGAAGAGAAGAAATGGTCGACGACATCGATGACCACCTCATAACTTTGACTGACCGTGTCGGACACGAACGCGAGCAATATAGAGAAAACTAGTGTCTCTCCTTTCTGGCGTGTATAGGTGGGTGCTAGGAGAGTGTGGTGGCGAAGGGAAAGACCTCGCGGCGGTCTGTGGCGTCCAGCATAGCGGGTCGGCGTGGTTGTGCCCACAGCGGCGTGCATGCATGTTCGGCATTGGCATCAGCATGTACGTTCGGCATTGGCCTCGGCGGTATCTCTGGTGTGTCAGTGATCGAATGAGGGGACGGGATTGAGGGTGCATCCCGACGTTGACCTAGCAGTGGCGGCGAGCATAGCCATTCTGACCATGCCGATATCGGCATCGGCATCGTTTGGAGGCTGTGGTGCTCGAATCAAGTTGGGATTTGTTTCTTGTAGGCCAAAATGAATTTGAAACAAGTTTCATGTTGAAGGTTAGGTAACGAAAGTTTGTAACTATCCCAAAATTATACTAGCGCCATGGTGAGGTTCTTTTTGATAGAGCTATACGGTTGGGCAAACTTTTTTGACACTTTTTAGATAGGGTTCCTTGTTGTTACACGTATGGCATCATGTATGGAAAATTTGGGGTAATTTGGAGATGTTCGAAAAAATCACTTTGCTTAAGCGCATGCCGTTTCGTCTCGCTGAAACCAGCTTTTCTAACAAGGTGATTATTTCTACCTTCTCTAAATAACCTCAAATTTCATACAGCTGATCTTCTATACATAGATAGATAGATTGTTTCGTTTTTACATTTTTCGAACTTTTTATTTCCCTTTATAATACCCAATTGATTTTCAGGTCAAAACCTCGAAAAACAGCATCATGTATGGCATCATTTTCACCCTAAATTTCAAATTTTCTGAAACTTTCCCTTTTAGATATTCCTTGTTGTTATAGGTATGCCATCATGTATGCCAAACTTTTGTAACAAATTAGGTTTTTTCTGCCTTCTCTAAATGACCTCAAAAATCGTACGTGATAGGTTTATCATTCTATACAAAGATAGATGGTTTATGATTTTTTGCGTGAAAAGTAATGGCTACAACAAATTGTTGATGGTTTATCATTTTTTGCGTGAAAAGTAATGGCAACAACAAATCGGTGATGGTTTATCATTTTTTGCGTGAAAAGTAATGGCAACAACAAATCGGTGATGGTTTATCATTTTTTTTGCGTGAAAAGTAATGGTAACAACAAATCGGTGATGGTTTATCATTTTTTTTGCGTGAAAAGTAATGGCTACAACAAATTGTTGATGGTTTATGATTTTTTGCGTGAAAAGTAATGGCAACAACAAATCGGTGATGGTTTATCATTTTTTTTGCGTGAAAAGTAATGGCAACAACAAATCGGTGATGGTTTATCATTTTTTTTGTGTGAAAAGTAACGGCTACAACAAATTGTTGATGGTTTATGATTTTTTGCGTGAAAAGTAATGGCTACAACAAATCGGTGATGGTTTATCATTTTTTTTGCGTGAAAAGTAATGGCAACAACAAATCGGTGATGGTTTATCATTTTTTGCGTGAAAAATAACGCCTAAAAGAGTTTATAATTTTTAGCGCGTGAAAAATAATACAGAAAACCGCCCTTCAGCATACTTAGAGGGTGGAAGCTAATTAACCGCCAACAGAGAGAGAGAGGGGTTATCCTGCCCGTTCCCTATATCATACGATCAACGGTCGGCGGGCACGATCCGCGTGACATGGGATAGACCAGTCAGGGCGATGTTGCACGTCTGCGAGAATTTGTGAAGAGAGAGGGCAAAACTGAGTACTATCAAGAAACCAAGGGCACCTGAGTAGTAAATAGACTAAGGGATTCAAATATGAGATTTAAAAAATGGAAAATGCGTGTTTTGTACAATGAAACCCATCTTGGCCTACCTCAAACTATTTGCGATACCAATATACATCAGTGTGAGAATTGTGGCCTCATTTAGACAAAGTATGATTTGGGGGAAGCTGTTTTGGGAAGGGCTTATTGTGGAAAACCATGCACCTTCATAGCTACTAGGAGATTTGAGAAGTGGCAATTTGTGGTAAAACTTGATTTATCTACGATTTATCTATGATTTGAGAAGTGGCAATTTGTGGTAAAGACTCCATGAGTAAGTGCCACTCTTTTTCGGATTTTTTTGCACATTAAATGACTCATTTAACTAGTTAATCCCATTTGTTGACTCTCTGTTGACCAGCCACTTGAGGGTAAAACTGAGTATATTGCACTAGCCAGTATTAGCACTCGAGGGGAAAATTGAGCACACAAAAAATGCTAGTATAAGACTCGAGGGTATACCTGAGTATATCTAAATTTCCAGGGTTAGACTCGAGGACACGTGCAATTGTTGACGCGTAGACGCGGGTCGCGGTGGAGAAGTCTAGACGTGCAATCGTGGACGCGTGTCGCGTTGCGTAAGTCCAAGACGTGCGGACGTGCACCCGTGCACGCGTAGGACGCGGGTCGCATTAACCACCCCTCGCCTTTATAGACGCCTCTCGCACTCTCTCTCGTCACTCTCACTCGCTCACGCATCGCCAACTCTCTCACGTCCCATCATCTTCTCCAAAGCAAAAAACCCTCTCCCTCTTCCTCTTCCTCCGCCGGAGAGATGGACAAGGAGAATGCCAATCCCATCGTCGAGGTAGGCTCGAAGCGCGACGCCTCCATCTTCGGCGCCGTCCCCTCTACGGACGTCGCCGCCGCCGCCGCCGTCGCCGGTGCATCGGAGGCTGTCGCCGCCGGTGGCGATCAGATCCCGGCGGGATGGGACCCCTACGACCCCGTGCCGTACGTCCCGCCCCGAACCCCTACGACACCTCCCTGGAGGACCCATGGAACGAGGTAACTACGGTTTGCTTCCTTTTTGGTCCCCCTTCCCTTTTGTACCCGAATTTTCCTGGTGTAGATGGATCTGTAGATGGATGAGTATTGGGCTAATATTTGCGCCGATTTTATTCCATTTTGTTTTGATCACTTCTTGATTTCGTTTAAGATTTGGGGTTCGGCTGTTCGGTTAATTTATGCAAGTAATATTGGATCTCAATCAGTTAATTTATGCAAGTAATCATGGGATCTCAATCAGTTATTTTATGCACTAATCAAAAGATATCAACCGTTTAATTTTGCAAATAATCTCGAATGTGTTCAAGTTCAGATCTAGTTCAGATCTAGAATCTGTTTCTTTGCCTATGATGAATGGTTGGGCACAAATTTTTACAGGGAGGGTTCAGCGAACCATTGCTGTGTACAAATCACAGTGCATGAGCTTTAGTTCGCTTACACCTTCCCCGTAGATATATAATCATGTCCACTCTAACCGAGGCTGACTCTGTTTTTCTTAACTTTGTTATCATGTACGTTAGTCATCGTTGCAACTCATTCACTAGTTTCTGTTTGATATGGATCAGATGTCCGGCAGCGACGTCGGCGACGACGAGGAGGAGGACGTCAAGACTCGCCAGCCGCGGAGGCTGCAGTCGGCCAAGACATCTCCTACTTCGCCAAGGAGGTCTACAGTGCCCCTTCGCACCGTGAGACTCGGCGCCACGGACTTCAATCGCCTCGTCACGCATGCTTTGAGAACATCAGCACCACCTTCCCCAAGGTCGGCACGACGGTGAACGTCCACTCCTTCCGCGCCAAGCACAGGGCGCTCGGCATGCACCTCCGCAGCTTGCAGCGGGTGGAGATCTCCGCCGGGCGCATGCCTCCGCTCAAGCCCAAGGCTCCCAAGGGGAGCAAGAGCAACAAGTGGAGGCAGAGCCAGATGGGGTAGGTGGAGTCCTGAACGTGTGCTGCTGCTGCTGCCTCCTAGTTTGTTGTTGGGATCCCTTTGTTGTTAGCTAGGGATCCCTTGTTGTTATGTTAGTATGATGGTGCTGTGAAGAACTTTGTTACTATGTTGGCTGCTGTGTATGCAGCTTATTATCTATCCATATTATCTAGGGATTATCTATCCCTAGTCTACTATATTTTGTTGGCCGTACTTAGTTTTCTTGATTTACTTTGACTGTGAATTTATCGTACATTATCCTGGAGATTTGCTTCTAGATTTAACTACATACATATGGACCAGAGGGAGTACTAGATTTGCTGCCATATTGGGCAAACAACGAGGGCCAAAAGGCACAAATAATTGAAGAAAGTCAGAAATACAAGCTTCTCTAGATTTTATACTAATTTGGTGAAAAGGACAGAGAGAAAGAGGGGAAAAAGGTGCACTTAATAATGCCAATTTGGGGCCGAGAGGCGTAACCCAGCTCCTGCTCACGTGCAACCAAACGCTTCTCGTCCTGTCCCACGCGGTCCCTTTCTACCAGCCCCACGCGACGCGGGCCCACACGACGCGGCCCCACACGTGATAGAACGGTCAACTAAACGGGAATCCTGCCGTCTGAGCTGCTTCTGCGGGTTTCAAACAAGGGCTTGGGGAAAACTGAGGAAAAACTAAGGAGCTGGGGAAAACTGAGTACAACTAAGGACCTGAGGGCACGAAAATAGAAATCCCTTGAATCTTTGTCAAATCCTAGGTTTGACCGAGATAATTTAAACAAGCTTAAAACATGAATATGAAAAGGGAAGCATGTATCCTTCTTTGTCACTCTAAAATGATGTTTTTGGGAGGTTTTTCAAATTTCCATGTTTGAAACCCAAAACCACTTCTCTTCATATGCTTGACTTCATAAGACAGAGTTCAGGGGTTAGGGGGTATAGATACATGATTTGTCTAGTTTGAATATGTCTAGACCTTGTTTATTAACTTAATTGGCTTACTATATGACATAAGAAAACTATTTGCTTTGGTTTTTCTTTTTCCTGATTTTTTTCAATTTTGATGCCCATTTGAATCTTTGTCAAATCCTAGGTTTGACCGAGATAATTTAAACAAGCTTAAAACATGAATATGAAAAGGGAAGCATGTATCCTTCTTAGTCACTCTAAAATGTAGTTTTTGGGAGGTTTTTGAAATTTCCATGTTTGAAACCCAAAACCACATCTCTTCATGCTTGACTTAATTTATAAGACATAGTTTAGGGGTTAGGGGGTAGATACATGATTTGTATGGTTTGATATTTCTAGACCTTGTTTATCAACTTTAATGCTTACTATATGACATAAGATGACTATGTGATTTGGTTTTTCATTTTTCTGTTTTTTATTTTATTTTTCTGCCCATTTGAATCTTGGTCAAATCCTAGGTTTGACCAAGATTTAGACAAGTTTAACACGTGAAAACGAATAAGTAAGCCTGGATCCTTCTTAGTCACTCAAAAATGTACCAATCGATAGATGTGTTAACTTTGCTTCATGGAAATAATAATGTCATGTAAATGAGTTAACTTGGATTTCCTACCCTTGAATCCATAGGAAACTTTGTTCTAATGCACTATTATAATCAACCGAGTTTTTACACCAACAGGTCTGTCACTTACGTGTGGTGCCCACGCTTGAGGTCCCACACTTCAGTGAGCACAAGTCACGTGCAATAGGTACGCAAACTCCCAGCCATCTTCTTTGTCAAGAGAAGACGCACCAGGATGTGTATTGGAAGTCTGTGGGTCCTTCTGGATCCTTCGGTTGTCCCTCTCACAAAAAAAACTAATCTCCCTCATTCTCGGCCTCGCTCGACTCGCTCGCTCGCTCGCACCTCCTGCTCACTGACAAACCCTGCACAAAAGTCAACATCATCACCCGAAAAAGGGGAGACACCATAATGCTCTCCCTTCTTCTCTCCTTCCGAGTGATCCCTCTTCCTCCGAGTTTCACTCGACGGGCAAACAGCCATGTGCTGCATAGTAATAATAAAAGGGATTTCTATTTTCGTGCCCCTGCTTCGTTAGTTGTACTCAGTTTTCCCCAGCTCGTTAGTTTTTCCTCAGTTTTCCCCTCCCTCTAGTTTGAAACCCCTCGAAGACGCGGGTTGCCGTCAGGTCAGAGGCCTTACCGTTACCGTGAGGTCAGTTCCTCGCTGACCGTCTCGTGCTGACGGGTGGATCCATCTACCGCTGACGCGTGGGCCGTTTTATTTCCTGATTGTATACGCGGTGCTGCCAATGACAAATGGGGCCGCTCTATGGGGCTGCCGCAGCCAATGACCAGTGGGTCGTCTATTTATTTATAGAAAATTATATATTGCCGCTCTGTGGGGCCTCCGCAGCCAATGACCGCTGTGGTCGTCTATTTTATTTAGAGAATATAATATAGAGCCGCTCTGTAGGGGTCGCCTCAGCCCATTTTCGCAGCTTAATCTAAAGTGACTCTTATGCTAAACATTGTGTATCCCGACGTTGACCTAGCAGTGGCGGCGAGCATAGCCGTTCTGACCATGCCGATATCGGCATCGGCATCGGCATCGTTTGGAGGATGTGGTGCTCGAATAATAGTGGAAATGCGATATTATTTTTTACATGCATAATATATAGAAAATAGCTAGATCTCTAAATCGATGCATATGAAGCTACATATATATTCTTGGTCATAATCCCCTTAATTATCTAAAGGGGATGGATGCATGGCTTCACGTCGTCGTCGCTTTCATCGTCAGTATCTTCATCGTCTGAGTAGTAGTACCTCCTGCACATTGTTCCGTCGAACACCTTCACTGTGAGCACATCATCGCCTTCATATTTGAAGTGTACGAACCAGCCGAAATCCACACCGTGCGCGATGGCGAATTTCTCCCAGCCCTTGTCGAGGTACATCCGGCCTTGTCCGTCAAATAGGACCTCCACGGTCCAGAGACGAGGACCGCATGATCACCTGCTCGCAGATACACCTTAGCTGGCTCCTTGCCGTCAAGATAGTCCGCAAATTTTTTTGGGAGTTCCTGCAAAGAGATCGAGCGCCGATCGTTTGAAATTAGGGAACCCTTGAAATTAAAGGTTTTTTAGAACATGCCCATAATTAATCACATGCATCATATATGTGGGAACGCGTACGTACCTTCTTGACCAAAGGGTCTTCATAGACGACGATGAAGAACTCCTCTATGATCAATGGCAGTGTTGACGGTGGTGGTGGCAATGATGATGATCCACTTCCCCTTCCCCTTCCCCTTCCCCTTCCGGTCCGCGTCCGAGACGTGGAAGCCATGGCAATGGATAAAGTGTATGTGAACGAAAAGAAGAGAGAGGCAGAACCTATTGACACAAGGGATGGCCGTGTGGGTGTTTATAAGGGAGAGATGACCGTTGTAGGGTTTACACAATAAAATAAGGAGGAGATGACCGTTGTGGGGGTTTATACACAATAAATTAAGGAGGAGTCGACCGTTGTGGGGGTATAGTTTATCATTTTACCGTGAAAAGTAATGCCTAAAAGGAAAGTAATGGCTACAAGAAATCGGTGATGGTTTATCGTTTTTTGCGTGAAAAGTAATGGGTACAAGAAATGGGTGATGGTGTATCATTTTTTGCGTGAAAAGTAATGGCTACACGAAATGGGTGATGGTGTATCATTTTTGTGCGTGAAAAGTAATGGCTACAACAAATCGGTGATGGTTTATCATTTTTGTGCGTGAAAAGTAATGGCTACAACAAAATCGGTGATGGTTTATCATTTATTGCGTGAAAAGTAATGGGTACACGAAATGGGTGATGGTGTATCATTTTTGTGCGTGAAAAGTAATGGCTACAAGAAATCGGTGATGGTTTATCGTTTTTTGCGTGAAAAGTAATGGGTACAAGAAATGGGTGATGGTGTATCATTTTTTGCGTGAAAAGTAATGGCTACACGAAATGGGTGATGGTGTATCATTTTTGTGCGTGAAAAGTAATGGCTACAACAAATCGGTGATGGTTTATCATTTTTGTGCGTGAAAAGTAATGGCTACAACAAAATCGGTGATGGTTTATCATTTTTTGCGTGAAAAGTAATGGGTACATGAAATGGGTGATGGTGTATCATTTTTGTGCGTGAAAAGTAATGGCTACAACAAATCGGTGATGGTTTATCATTTTTTGCGTGAAAAGTAATGCCTGAAAAGAGTTTATAATTTAGCTCGTGAAAAATAATGCAGAAAACCAAACTTTGCGAGAAGCTAACCGACGACGAGAGAGAGAGAGAGGGTGGTGGCCCCGACTGCAGAGAGAGATAGGGGTTATCCTGCCCGTTAGATCATACGATCAACGGTCGTCGGGCACGATCCGCGTGACATGGGCTAGACCAATCAGGGCAATGTTGGGCGTCTGTGAGAGTTTGTGAAGGGAGAGGGCAAAACTGAGTAGTATCAAGAAACCAAGGGCAAGTGAGTAGTAAACAGACTAAGGGATTCAAATATGAGATTTAAAAAATGGAAAATGCGTGTTTTGTACAATGAAACCCATCTTGGCCTACCTCAAACTATTTGCAATACAAATCTACATGAGTGTGAAAATTATGGTCTCATTCAGACAAAGTATGTTTTGGGGAAAGCTGTTTTGGGTAGGGCTTATTATGGAAAACCATGCACCTTCATAGCTACTAGGTGATTTGAGAAGTGGCAATTTGTGGTGAAACTTGATTTATCTACGATTTATCTATGATTTGAGTAGTGGAAATTTGTGGTAAAGAATCCATGAGTTAGTGCCACTCCTTTTGGGAATTTTTGCACATTAAATAACTCATTTAACTAGTTAATCCCATTTGTTGACTCTCTGTTGACCAGCCACTTGAGGGTAAAACTGAGTATATTGCACTAGCCAGTATTAGCACTCAAGGTGAAAACCGAGCATACAAAAAATGCTAGTATATGACTCGAGGGTATACATGAGTATATCTAAATTTCCAGGGTTAGACTCGAGGACGCGTGTTGCGGTGCAGAAGTGGAAGACGTGCCATTGTTGACGCGTGTCGCGGTGCAGACGTGGAAGACGTGCCATTGTTGACGCGGGTCGCATTTAGGACGCGTAAGCCCCTCTCTCCCTCCCTCTCGCACACGCACGTCTCATTATCGCTCACGCACGAAACCACCCCTTCACGTCCCATCAACTTCTCCAAAAACCCCAACCGCCGTACGAGCCCTCCCCTGCCGGCGATGGAGAAGAAGAATGCACCGGCGGCCATCGCCCCGAGCCCGTCGCCTCCGAGCCCGTCGCCTCCGAGCCCGTCGCCTCCGAGCCCGTCGCCGCCGAGCCCGTCGCCGCAGAGCCCGTCGCCGCCGAGCCCGTCGCCTCCGAGGGCGGCGCATCCGAGGGCGGCGCATCCAAGCGCGGCGCCTCCGTGAACCGGGCCGGTCTCACGGGCGACGGACCACTTCACAAGATCGGCGAATGCTTATTGGCGAAAGAGGAGTACGTGGACAGCTACTCGCTATGAGGCAAGTCTGTAGAAATTGGCGCTCAGGTTTACCTGATCCCGACGTGCACCTACACGAATGGATCATGCTACACCACGCCCTTCCACGCGCCGCTGAGTTCACCTTCCTCCATCTCGGCACATCCCGCTACGTCACCATAGATCTATCTGCAGGTTCGTGCAAGGTTCAAATTCCTCGGCTTTTCCCGTGGCGTCACCATAGATCTTATTTTCAATCTTAGTGCTGAATGTTATCTTTTCAATATATTTTAGATTCTACTTCGTCGGCTTTTCCCGTGGCGTCATCGTGCTTGCCCAGAAGAACCCGCCGCACAAGATACGGCTGCTGAACCCACTCACAAAGAAATCGAACACGATGTTTGAGGCGCAGATGCCATCTGTTGTTCCGAAATCGATCGCTGTTATCAAATCCCGACTATGGTCTTCGTTGCCACACATTACCCGCCGGAAATTGGTTGGGTCGATGAGAGCACTCCAACTAAGGATATAAATGAAGATGGGGATTGGGGAGAAGGAAGATTTTCGATCAAGAACCATGTTTTCCGTTGCATTACCCCGTTCAATGGTGAATCGTATGCGTAACCGGACAATTTTGAGATCGGAAGAATAGTGTGCACCAATATACGATTGCAGCAGCGCGCGAGCACCGTCAAGATGGAGACACTAATTTCATTTCCGAACTTGGACGTCGAAGTTCTACCTTGTGAAGTCGGATGGTGATCTGCTGCTTGTGTTGTTGGTCGGCCGCGGCTTTGGCGGGCAATCCATTGGTGTTCCGTGTGGACACTCAGAGCCGCTCTCTCCATCCGGTCACTAACATTGGCAGTAATGCCTTCTTCGTGAATTTTATCCGGTGTATCTCCGTCGACACCAGAGTGTACCCGACACTTCAACCTGGCAGCATCTACTACACGGATTTGGGTTATATCAGAGCGTACTCTCATGATACAAATGCCTGGGATGAGTGGCCACTACGTGTGGATAGAATAGGACTCTACGGTTTGAGAAATGAACACAGGCCATACCGTTTGGAGGATGTATTGGCCTCACACTGCAGACGGAAGGAGTTCAATGAATATTTCCTTGGGGAATTGCACGAATGGAGCGACGGAGAAATATATGAGGAGGAATGAAGAACAAATTCATTCATCCTAATCTTCTTGTTGTCCATACATTGCGTGCGTGATCTTGTATATTTTTGCAGCTTAGTTTGTCGTGAACATTAACAATGTTATTGGCTGCTTTTGGCTGCTGTATGCAGTTTACCTATGTATTATACTTAGTTTTCTGATTATGCTGCTGTGAATTTATCATATAATAGCTTCTAGATTTGCTACTAGATTTGCTGCCATATTGGGCAAAAAACGAGGGCCAAAAGGCATAAATAACCCCAGAGATTTGCTACTAGATTTGCTGCCATATTGAAGAAAGACAGAAATAGAAGCTTCTCTAGATTTGATACTAATTTGGTGAAAAAGACAGAGAGAGAAAGAGGGGAAAAGGTGCTTTTAAAAATGCCAATTTGGGCCGAGAGAGACAAAACCCAGCTCCTGCTCACGTGCAACCAAACGCTTCTCGTCCTGTCCCACGCGGTCCCTTTCTACCAGCCCCACGCGACGCGGCCCCACACGACGCGGCCCCACAGACGACGCGGCGCAACACGTCAGCACAGAACGTCCAAATAAACGGATTCCTTCCGTCTGAGCTCCTTCTGCGGGTCTTCAGACAAAGGCTAGGGTAAAACTGAGGAAAAACTAAGGGGCTGGGGAAAACTGAGCACAACTAAGGAACCGAGGGCACGAAAATAGAAATCCCATAATAAAAAGGTAGTACTCGTAGAAAAATCGATATACGAATCTGTAATTAAATAGGTTAAACTAGGGTTTTTCCCAGTTCTATAGATCAAGGGTTCAAAAAAATCCAACTACGGGGTTCGAACAACACGATTCTAATCCAAGAATTTTTTCGACCTAGGTCACCCAAATGGCCTCAAACTATAGGGTTAGCATCTAGTGCAGTATGTGTGAAAATGTATGCACTATGTGTGCTATAATTTGTATGTCTTTCAAATTTGAACCAAATTTGAATAAGTTTGAAATATTTGAAAATGGGCTTTTGGCTTAAACGTTTGAAACCAAAAACCACTTCTCTTCATGCATGCTTGACTTCATAAGACAGAGTTTAGCTAGGGTTAGGGGGTAGATGCATGATTTTCCTGGTTTGAATATGTCTAGACCTTGTTTATCAACTTAATTGAATGCTTACTATATGACATAAGAATACTATGTGCCTTGTTTTTTTATTTTTTTATTTTTTTAAAATTTTATGCCCATTTGAATCTTGGTCAAATCCTAGGTTTGAACATGGTTTAAACAAGTTTAAATCATGAATATGAAAAATTAAGCATCTATATATCCTTCTTAGTCACTCCAAAATGTAGCTCGATCTTGGGAGGGTTTTCGAAATTTCCATGTTTGAAACCAAAAACCACTTCTCTTCATGCATGCTTGACTTCATAAGACAGAGTTTAGGGTTAGGGGTAGATATATACATTATTTTCTGGTTTGAATATGTCTAGACCTTGTTTATCAACTTGAATGCTTAATTACTATATATATATGACATAAGAATGTTATGTCCTTTGGTTTTTCATTCTTTTGATTTTTTATGAATTTCTATGCCCATTTGAATCTTTTGGTCAAATCCTAGAGGTTTTACCAAGATTTAAACAAGTTTAAAACATGAAAATGAAAAGGGAAGCTTGTATATCCTTCTTAGTCACTCTAAAATGAAGTTTTTGGGAGGTTTTTGAAATTTCCATGTTTGAAACCCAAAACCACTTCTCTTCATGCTAGACTTCATAAGACAATTTAATTAGGGGTTAGGGGGTAGATACATGATTTGTCTGGTTTGAATATGTCCAAACCTTGCTTGTTTATCAACTTGAATGCTTACTATATGACATAAGAATGCTTACCATATGTTTGAATTTTAAAAGCATATAGTCTTCTTATGTCATATATATAGTAAGCATTCAAAAGTTTTTCTTTGAGAGAGTAGCATGCATTCAAAAGTTGATAAATAAGATTTGGACATATTCAAACCAGACAAATCATGTATCTACCCCCTAACCCTAAACTCTGTCTTATGAAGTCAAGCATGAAGAGAAGTGGTTTTGTGTTTCAAACATGGAAATTTCACAAACCTCCCAAAAGCTTCATTTTACTGATGACTAATTAAGGAGGATCCATGCTTACCTTTTGGCTTAAACGTTTGAAACCAAAAACCACTTCTCTTCATGCATGCTTGACTTCATAAGACAGAGTTTAGCTAGGGCGTTAGGGGGTAGATACATGATTTTCCTGGTTTGAATATGTCTAGACCTGGTTTATCAACTTAATTAATTGATTGTTTACTATATGACATAAGAAGACTATGTGCCTTGGTTTTAAATTTTTTTTTTTTTGAATTTTATGCCCATATATTTGAATCTTGGTCAAATCCTAGGTTTGACCAAGATTTAAACAAGTTTAAACATAAAAATGAAAAGGGAAGCATGTATCCTTCTTAGTCACTCTAAAATGAAGCTTTTGGGATGTTCTTGAAATTTCCATGTTTGAAACCAAAAACGACTTCTCTCTTCATGCTAGACTTCATAAGATCGACAGGGGGTAGATACATGATTTGTCTAGTTTGGATATACCTAGACCTCGTTTATCAACTTGAATTCATACGATATGACATATGAAGACTATGTGCTTTAATTTGTTTTTCATTTTTCTGATTTTTTTGAATTTTGTGCCCACCCATTTGTATATTGGTCAAATGCTAGGCTTGATAATGATTTAAACAAGTTTAAAATATGAAAATGCAAAGGTAAGCATGGATCCTTCTTAGAAACTCTAAAATGAAGTTTTTCGGAGGTTTTTGAAATTTCCATGTTTGCAACCCAAAACCACTTCCTCTTCACATGCTTGACTTCATAAGACAGAGTTTAGGGGTTAGGGGGTATAGATACATGATTTGTCTAGTTTGAATATGTCTAGACCTTGTTTATCAACTTTAATGCTTACTATATGACATAAGAAAACTATTTCCTTTGGTTTTTCTTTTTTTCTGATTTTTTTCAATATTGATGCCCATTTGAATCTTGTCAGATCCTAGGTTTGACCAAGATAATTTAAACAAGCTTAGAACATGAATATGAAAAGGGAAGCGTGTATCCTTCTTAGTCACACTAAAATGAAGTTTTTGGGAGGTTTTTGAAATTTCCATGTTTGAAACCCAAAACCACATCTCTTCATGCTTGACTTAATTTATAAGACATAGTTTAGGGGTTAGGGGGTAGATACATGATTTGTATGGTTTGATATTTCTAGACCTTGTTTATCAACTTTAATGCTTACTATATGACATAAGATGACTATGTGATTTGGTTTTTCATTTTTCTGTTTTTTATTTTATTTTTCTGCCCATTTGAATCTTGGTCAAATCCTAGGTTTGACCAAGATTTAGACAAGTTTAACACGTGAAAACGAATAAGTAAGCATGGATCCTTCTTAGTCACTCAAAAATGTACCAATCGATAGATGTGTTAACTTTGCTTCATGGAAATAATAATGTCATGTAAATGAGTTAACTTGGATTTCCTACCCTTGAATCCATAGGAAACTTTGTTCTAATGCACTATAATAATCAATCGAGTTTTTACACCAACAGGTCTGTCACTTACATGTGGTGCCCACGCTTGAGGTTCCACACTTCAGTGAGCACAAGTCACGTGCAATAGGTACGCAAACTCCCAGCCATCTTCTTTGTCAAGAGAAGACGCATCAGGATGCGTATTGGAAGTCTGTGGGTCCTTCTGGATCCTTCGGTTGTCCCTCTCACAAAAAAAACAAATCTCTCTCATTCTCGGCCTCGCTCGACTCGCTCGCTCGCTCGCTCGCTGATACGTCTCCGACGTATCGATAATTTCTTATGTTCCATGCCACATTATTGATGTTATCTACATGTTTTATGCACACTTTATGTCATATTCGTGCATTTTCTGGAACTAACCTATTAACAAGATGCCGAAGTGCCGATTCTTTGTTTTCTGCTGTTTTTGGTTTCAGAAATCCTAGTAAGGAAATATTCTCGGAATTGGACGAAATCAAAGCCCAGGGGCCTATTTTCTCACGAAGCTTCCAGAAGTCCGAAGGAGAGACGAAGAGGGGCCACGGAGGGGCCACACCATAGGGCGGCGCGACCCCCCCTTGGCCGCGCCGGCCTGTAGTGTGGGGCCCCCGTGCCGCCTCTTGACCTGCCCTTCTGCCTATAAAAAGTCTCCGTGACGAAACCCCCAGTACCGAGAACCACGATACGGAAAACCTTCCAGAGACGCCGCCGCCGCCGATCCCATCTCGGGGGATCCAGGAGATCGCCTCCGGCACCCTGCCGGAGAGGGGAATCATCTCCCGGAGGACTCTACGCCGCCATGGTCGCCTCCGGTGTGATGTGTGAGTAGTCTACCCCTGGACTATGGGTCCATAGCAGTAGCTAGATGGTTGTCTTCTCCCCATTGTGCTATCATTGTCGGATCTTGTGAGCTGCCTAACATGATCAAGATCATCTATCTGTAATTCTATATGTTGCGTTTGTTGGGATCCGATGAATAGAGAATACTTGTTATGTTGATTATCAAAGTTATACTTATGTGTTGTTTATGATCTTGCATGCTTTCCGTTACTAGTAGATGCTCTGGCCAAGTAGATGCTTGTAACTCCAAGAGGGAGTACTTATGCTCGATAGTGGGTTCATGCCTGCATTGACACCGGGACGATGTGAGAAAGTTCTAAGGTTGTGTTGTGCTGTTGCCACTAGGGATCAAACATTAGTGCTATGTTCAAGGATGTAGTCACTAGTTACATTACGCACCATACTTAATGCAATTGTCTGTTGTTTGCAACTTAATACCGGAGGGGTTCGGATGATAACTTTGAAGGTGGACTTTTTAGGCATAGATGCGGTTGGATGGCGGTCTATGTACTTTGTCGTAATGCCCAATTAAATCTCACTATACTCATCATGATATGTATGTGCATGGTCATGCTCTCTTTATTTGTCAATTGCCCAACTGTAATTTGTTCACCCAACATGTTGTTCGTCTTATGGGAGAGACACCTCTAGTGAACTGTGGACCCCGGTCCAATTCTCTTTCTTGAAATACAATCTCTTGCAATCTGTTTTCTTGTTTTCTGCAAACAATCATCTTCCACACAATACGGTTAACTCTTTGTTACAGCAAGCCGGTGAGATTGACAACCTCACTGTTTCATTGGGGCAAAGTACTTTGGTTGTGTTGTGCAGGTTCCACGTTGGCGCCGGAATCCCTGGTGTTGCGCCGCACTACATCCCGCCGCCATCAACCTTCAACGTGCTTCTTGGCTCCTCCTGGTTCGATAAACCTTGGTTTCTTTCTGAGGGAAAACTTGCTGCTGTGCGCATCATACCTTCCTCTTGGGGTTGCCCAACGAACGTGTGAAATACACGCCATCAAGCTCTTTTTCTGGCGCCGTTGCCGGGGAGATCAAGACACGCTGCAAGGGGAGTCTCCACTTCTCAATCTCTTTACTTTGTTTTTGTCTTGCTTAGTTTTATTTACTACTTTGTTTGCTGCACTAAATCAAAATACAAAAAAATTAGTTGCTAGTTTTACTTTACTTGCTATCTTGTTTGCTATATCAAAAACACACAAAAATTAGTTTACTTGCATTTACTTTGTCTAGTTTGCTTTATTTACTACTACTAAAATGAGTAATCCTGAAGTTGAAGTTCGCACGTTTAAGCAACGAGGGGGAGAATGTTTGAGAGATGCTTGGTATAGAATTAGTGATGCTCATAATAGATGCACTAAGAAGCACTCCACCATTATTTTACTCAGGAATTTTTATGTTGGTATCTGTAGCTGGAATAGATATGTTCTTGATAGTCTCGCAAAAGGTGACTTCCTAAGTACTCCTGCATTAGAAGCTAGTTGCATTATTGAGAGCTTATTTGGAATACCCCCTGTTGATAAAGTTAAAACTGAAATCTCTCTTGAAGATGTTATGAAAAAATTGGAAACCATAGAGAAAAATTTTCCAAGTATTGAAGCTAAATTGGAAATATTACTTGATAAAACTGATGAACTTGATAAATCCTTAGGAGGAATTGATGAAAGAATTAGTGTCCTAGGAACTAATGCTGTCCATGATGATCAAATCAATAGGATTGACGAACTTGAAAAAGCTATGGGAACCTTGGGTTCAACATTTTCTTCTCTTAAATATAAGGAGAAAGCTTATGTGGGTAAGGAGCAAAAGTTTATGTATGTCTCTAAAGTGCCTAGACCAAAGAAGTATTATTATAGGCCTAAAATTGACAAAGCCCTTAGTACCACTATGGATGGGGGAGCTCATGATAACGATGCACCATCTCTTGATAATACTTGATACACACTTTCTGCGCCTAGCTGAAAGGCGTTAAAGAAAAGCGCTTATGGGAGACAACCCATGTTTTTACCTACAGTACTTTGTTTTTATTTTGTGTCTTGGAAGTTGTTTACTACTGTAGCAACCTCTCCTTATCTTAGTTTTGTGTTTTGTTGTGCCAAGTTAAGCCGTTGATAGAAAAGTAAGTACTAGATTTGGATTACTGCACAGTTCCAGATTTCTTTGCTATCACGAATCTGGGTCCACCTCCCTGTAGGTAGCTCAGAAAATTAAGCCAATTTACGTGCATGATCCTCAGATATGTACGCAACTTTCATTCAATTTGAGAATTTTCATTTGAGCAAGTCTGGTGCCATTTTAAAATTCGTCAATACGAACTGTTCTGTTTTGACAGATTCTGCCTTTTATTTCGCATTGCCTCTTTTGCTATGTTGGATGAATTTCTTTGATCCACTAATGTCCAGTAGCATTATGCAATGTCCAGAAGTGTTAAGAATGATTGTGTCACCTCTGAATATGTCAAATTTATATTGTGCACTAACCCTCTAATGAGTTGTTTCGAGTTTGGTGTGGAGGAAGTTTTCAAGGATCAAGAGAGGAGTATGATGCAACATGATCAAGGAGAGTGAAAGCTCTAAGCTTGGGGATGCCCCGGTGGTTCACCCCTGCATATATCAAGAAGACTCAAGCGTCTAAGCTTGGGGATGCCCAAGGCATCCCCTTCTTCATCGACAACATTATCAGGTTCCTCCCCTGAAACTATATTTTTATTCCATCACATCTTATGTGCTTTTTCTTGGAGCGTCGGTTTGTTTTTGTTTTTTGTTTTGTTTGAATAAAATGGATCCTAGCATTCACTTTATGGGAGAGAGACACGCTCCGCTGTAGCATATGGACAAGTATGTCCTTGGTTTCTACTCATAGTATTCATGGCGAAGTTTCTCCTTCGTTAAATTGTTATATGGTTGGAATTGGAAAATGATACATGTAGTAATTGCTATAAATTTTTTGGGTAATGTGATACTTGGCAATTGTTGTGCTCATGTTTAAGCTCTTGCATCATATGCTTTGCACCCATTAATGAAGAAATACATAGAGCATGCTAAAATTTGGTTTGCATATTTGGTTTCTCTAAGGTCTAGATAATTTCTAGTTTTGAGTTTGAACAACAAGGAAGACGGTGTAGAGTCTTATAATGTTTTCAATATGTCTTTTATGTGAGTTTTGCTGCACCGGTTCATCCTTGTGTTTGTTTCAAATAGCCTTGCTAGCCTAAACCTTGTATCGAGAGGGAATACTTCTCATGCATCCAAAATACTTGAGCCAACCACTATGCCATTTGTGTCCACCATACCTACCTATACTACATGGTATTTTTCCGCCATTCCAAAGTAAATTGCTTGAGTGCTACCTTTAAAATTCCATCATTCACCTTTGCAATATATAGCTCATGGGACAAATAGCTTAAAAACTATTGTGGTATTGAATATGTAATTATGCACTTTATCTCTTATTAAGTTGCTTGTTGTGCGATAACCATGTTCACTGGGGACGCCATCAACTTTTCATTGTTGAATTTCATGTGAGTTGCTATGCATGTTCGTCTTGTCTGAAGCAAGAGAGATCTACCACCATATGGTCAAGCATGCATATGTTAGAGAAGAACATTGGGCCGCTAACTAAAGCCATGTTCCATGGTGGAAGTTTCAGTTTTGGACAATAATCCTCAAATCTCAAATGAGAAAATTATTAATTGTTGTTATATGCTTATGCATAAAAGAGGAGTCCATTATCTGTTGTCTATGTTGTCCCGGTATGGATGTCTAAGTTGAAGAATAATCAATAGCGAGAAATCCAATGCGAGCTTTCTCCTTAGACCTTTGTACAGGCGGCATAGAGGTACCCCTTTGTGACACTTGGCAAAAACAATGCATTGTGATGACCCGGTAGTCCAAGCTAATTAGGATAAGGTGCGGGCACTATTAGTACGCTATGCATGAGGCTTGCAACTTATAAGATATAATTTACATGATGCATATGCTTTATTACTACCGTTGACAAAATTGTTTCATGTTTTCAAAATCAAAGCTCTAGCACAAATATAGCAATCGATGCTTTTCCTCTATGGAGGACTATTCTTTTACTTTCAATGTTGAGTCAGTTCACCTATCTCTCTCCACCTCAAGAAGCAAACACTTGTGTGAACTGTGCATTGATTCTTACATACTTGCTTATTGCACTTATTATATTACTCTATGTTGACAATATCCATGAGATATACATGTTACAAGTTGAAAGCAACCGCTGAAACTTAATCTTCTTTTGTGTTGCTTCAATATCTCTACTTTGAATTATTGCTTTATGAGTTAACTCTTATGCAAGACTTATTGATGCTTGTCTTGAAGTACTATTCATGAAAAGTCTTTGCTTTATGATTCACTTGTTTACTCATGTCATATACAATGTTTTGATCGCTGCATTCACTACATATGCTTTACAAATAGTATGATCAAGGTTATGATGGCATGTCACTCCAGAAATTATCTGTGTTATCGTTTTACCTGCTCGGGACGAGCAGAACTAAGCTTGGGGATGCTGATACGTCTCCGACGTATCGATAATTTCTTATGTTCCATGCCACATTATTGATGTTATCTACATGTTTTATGCACACTTTATGTCATATTCGTG
The DNA here is from genome assembly GCF_019359855.2 of Lolium perenne. Classification (NCBI taxonomy): domain Eukaryota; kingdom Viridiplantae; phylum Streptophyta; class Magnoliopsida; order Poales; family Poaceae; genus Lolium; species Lolium perenne. The sequence continues at coordinate 211,031,980 of NC_067250.2, read as the reverse complement.
CATTTTCTGGAACTAACCTATTAACAAGATGCCGAAGTGCCGATTCTTTGTTTTCTGCTGTTTTTGGTTTCAGAAATCGTAGTAAGGAAATATTCTCGGAATTGGACGAAATCAAAGCCCGGGGGCCTATTTTCTCACGAAGCTTCCGAAGTCCGAAGGAGAGACGAAGAGGGGCCACGGAGGGGCCACACTATAGGGCGGCGCGGCCCCCCCTTGGCCGCGCCGGCCTGTAGTGTGGGGCCCCCGTGCCGCCTCTTGACCTGCCCTTCCGCCTATAAAAAGTCTCCGTGACGAAACCCCCAGTACCGAGAACCACGATACGGAAAACCTTCCAGAGACGCCGCCGCCGCCGATCCCATCTCGGGGGATCCAGGAGATCGCCTCCGGCACCCTGCCGGAGAGGGGAATCATCTCCCGGAGGACTCTACGCCGCCATGGTCGCCTCCGGTGTGATGTGTGAGTAGTCTACCCCTGGACTATGGGTCCATAGCAGTAGCTAGATGGTTGTCTTCTCCCCATTGTGCTATCATTGTCGGATCTTGTGAGCTGCCTAACATGATCAAGATCATCTATCTGTAATTCTATATGTTGCGTTTGTTGGGATCCGATGAATAGAGAATACTTGTTATGTTGATTATCAAAGTTATACTTATGTGTTGTTTATGATCTTGCATGCTTTCCGTTACTAGTAGATGCTCTGGCCAAGTAGATGCTTTTAACTCCAAGAGGGAGTACTTATGCTCGATAGTGGGTTCATGCACGCATTGACACCGGGACGATGTGAGAAAGTTCTAAGGTTGTGTTGTGCTATTGCCACTAGGGATAAAACATTAGTGCTATGTTCAAGGATGTAGTCACTAGTTACATTACGCACCATACTTAATGCAATTGTCTGTTGTTTGCAACTTAATACCGGAGGGGTTCGGATGATAACTTTGAAGGTGGACTTTTTAGGCATAGATGCGGTTGGATGGCGGTCTATGTACTTTGTCGTAATGCCCAATTAAATCTCACTATAAGCATCATTA